>NW_019942659.1:69875-108766 GCF_002910315.2 Salvelinus sp. IW2-2015 | reverse complement strand
GTGCCCCCCCCCCCCCCCCCCCCCTGTTTAACCCCTGCATTCCTTTACTCCTCTCTCTGGAACCCTGACCCACACCTCTCCACTCACCAGGGCTGGTGGTGCTCTGCAGACTCCCTCTCTTGCGCAGTGGGGATTTGGGCTTGGGCTCCTGCCTCGCTGCGATGATGAGGATGACATCTTGCTGCCTGTGCTCCTGTGACAGTCGGAGCAGAGTGAGACAGAGCTGTAGAACAGCCGGCCAGAGGGAGAAGCTGTGACACTAGCACTAACACTAGGGGGACCTTTTATGCAGCTGGATGGCAGGCCCATCCCGGGCCTGTGGAAGCCCCCGCTGCAGGGCTGGTTCCTCCCCCGCCTAGCCCCAACCCCAGCAGCAGGTCAGGCAGCACAGGGCGGGACACAACCGCAGCCCAAGGTTTCCCCCTGCCCGCTGGGCCCATCCTCCTCAGTTGCCCCAGCAACCATGGAAAGAGCTGACGAGAGCCAATGCGGAGAAAGACAAACGGAGGAGGAGGGCATGCAGTTTAGAGTCTCACAGTGCAGTCAGTGTGACAGGCAGTAGGCCCTGAGAGAGACACACGACTTCACCACAGCAGCCATGGTACAGCACAGCACAGCAGCACCAACAAGAGCACCAGAGTTTTTTTTGTCTTCAACTTTTTTTTCAATTTTTTATGACAATATCGTTGATCGGTATTGTTAAAAAATACAATAACAGAAAATGGAGCAACAGCTGAAGCCATAATGAGAGAATTAAGTGGTGTGGAGAATCCAACACAGAGTGCTTTATAAGCAGACTAGTGGGCTCACAAGCTCCTTTCCTGGAAAATCTCTCTGGGGAGAGAAGGCAGACAGGCAGGCAGCCCAGCCAGGGAAGAGGGGTGGATATAATCTCTGCATGCCTGACATCATGGATTATAAATACCCTTGATGAGTGCAGAAAAGAGAAGATACCTTTCCCTGGCAGGCAGGCCAACTCAGCACTCCATGACATGCCAAACTTCCTGCCATGTCAATACAACGTCATCTAGTGCCAAATCACCCTACTGCCCTGTTGCCCTGCAGAAAACTGAGCCTACAAGAATGAGAGAAGTGTAAACTCATTCCAGTGCCAGAGAAAAAAATTATGATAATTATTAATTGTTCTCATGTCATGTGGTACAGAGAATGTTAACAGCATGTCAACATCAAGCAATGTTAATTAGGCAACAAGAACTGAGTGGGCTCCTGAGCGGCGAAGCGGTCTATGTGCTGCATCTTAGTGCTTGAGTTCACTACAGACACGCCTGGTTCGAATCCAGGCTGTATCACAACCCGGTCGTGATTGGGAGTCCCATAGGGCGGCACACAATTGGCCAGCTCTTTTGGCCGATGTAGGCCGTCATTGTAAATAAGAATTTGTTCTTAATTGACTTGCCTAGTTAAATCAAATGTTTTAACAAGACAGGAATCACACGAGAAAATCAACAGTTTCTCTCTCTCAGTCCATACAAGAACATCCTTAAACGGAAGGGGTTATCAAGACTAGAGGTCGACCGATTATGATTTTTCAATGCGATACCGATTATTGGGGGCCAAAAAAATCTGACACCAATTAATTGGCCTCTTTTTATATACAGTTGAAGTCGGAAGTTACATACACTTAGGTATTGAGTCATTAAAACTCGTTTTCAACCACTCCACACATTTCTTGTTGACAAACTATAGTTTTGGCAAGTCGGTTAGGACATCTACTTTGTGCATGACAAAGTAATTTTCCACAATTGTTTACAGAGATTATTTCACTGTATCACAATTTCAGTGGTCAGAAGTTTACATACACTAAGTTGGCTTAAACAGCTTGTTTGGCTTCAGAAGCTTCTGATAGGCGAATTGACATAATTGAGTAAACTGGCACTGTGCTGTAGATGTATTCAAGGCCTACCTTCAAACTCAGATTCCTCTTTACTTAGACATCATGTGAAAATCACAAGAATCAGCCAAGACCTCAGAAAATAAATTGTAGACCTCCCACAAGTCTGGTTCATCCTTGGGAGCAATTTCCCAAACTCCTGAAGGTACCATATCATCTGTACAAACAATAGTATGCAAGTATTAACACCATGGGACCACGCAGCCGTCATACACTAGGGAGGTAAGGCAATAAATATGCCGTAGTGGCGAAGTAATTACGATTTAGCAATTAAACACTGGAGTGATAGATGCGCAGAAGAGTAATGTGCAAGTAGAGATACTGGGGGGGAAAGGAGAAAAAATATAAGATATGGAGATTAGGTAGTTGGATGGGCTATTTAAAGATGGGCTAAGTACAGGTGCAGTGATCTGTGAGCTGCTCTGACAGCTGATGCTTAAAGTTAGTGAGAGAGATATGAGTCTCCAGCTTCAGTGATTTTTGCAATTCGTTCCAGTCATTGGCAGCAGAGAACAGGAAGGAAAGGCAGCCAAAGGAGGAATAGGCTTTGGGGGTGACCAGCGAATTTAATCTAGGTAGTGCCTTCAGATTCTGAGAAAATGAACAACTAAGGAATTATTTTCACTTCTCTCATTGACTTCTCAAACCCCAAACTGGTCTGCTTGGTCTGTTTCGCAAGTGTTCCTGGAAGTCTTGTGATGTTGCCCCTCTGTGGCCACACAAACTCTGTGGCCACACCCTTTCAAGCAAATGCCATGCCAATTGGCCATATGGTGGCAATAACAAGTGATTGAAAATGCAAACTTTGAAAGCTCACATCTCACTACTCGTTATATTTTCATATCTTGCTATGATTTGTTCTACCTTTGTCATTATTACCTTAGGCCTATCATGTTTTTAGGTTATTCACAAACAACTTAAAACATTCTGAGAACTTCATTGTTTGATCAGGAAGTAGCGCGGTGGGAGAAAGCCAGCATAAAAACTGAAGTCGTATTCATATAAAATGGAGAGAAAATACAAAATTAGACACCGGCGTGTCCAGTCTAAAAAAATCCTAAATGGGCTTTGGCTATATGGCCCAGATTCTTTTGACATTGAGAGGAAAAAAAATCGAACATATTTTCTCACAGGATATTTTGCGCTTCTTTGGTGAAAATCTTAGCTCTGTCTACATTGTCACACATTCTGCAAACTGTTTATAACATATGTATTGAAATAGGTTATGCAGGCTATAGCAAAGGAATAGGCCACTTGGCATGGCCCTGCTGTGGGATGCCCAGTCAGCTCTTTACTGCAATGTGCCAAGCTCGTTGAAATAGGCTATGCATTGTCTGTCATATCACGATGTCACCATCGACGATGGCTGCCAATCATCTTCGATATCCAATACTATCGTAATATCACCCAACCCTACTTGGTACACATGTTCCAAACGCTGTCAAAATTGGTCCAAAATACATTAAAAGCATATTGCATGATCTGTTCGATGTGGAGTTCTGATATTTGGCAAGCATGGTAAGTAGTACAGAAGTAGCTCATCCTAGGGCAATGTGTGGAATTTGTCCTGATGGTGGCGCTATGGGGCCAAAGCTTGAAGCTCAGCATGGCTGCTTGCAGCTATATTTTTCATTCATTTTGGAGTAGAATGTCTGAGCTTCTCAGTTCTTCTACATAAAAATGCCCCTGTGTGTGTGACATAGCATGGCTTGGCCAAACAGCCAAAGGGGCCATTGTCATGGTGAGGGCTGTGATGAAATATAGGAAATAAATTAGCCCTATTGCTGTGCCCTATCCAAGCCCACTGGGGGAGATATGGAGGGGCTGGAAGTTGTGCTATCCCATTTCCAGCCAGGCTGTCCTCTAATAAACCGTACTGGCCACACAGAGAGGAGTGAGTGATTCAATTTGACATGAGTTTTGACAGATGCAAAACTTGACTATTGCTTACTTATCTGTGCTCCTCACTTACAAGGTCATAACAAACGTTTTCAGCTGATACTATCTTTCACAGTTCCAAAGGCCAAAACTGAAATGGGGAAAATACACTATACGATCAAAAGCATGTGGACACATGCTTGTCAAATATCTCAAATATATTGTTTTTGTTTTGTTGAAGAAGCAGAGGTGAGGAGCTTCATGGTAAAACAAATTGCAGTACCGCAGGACGTTGGTGGCTCCTTAGTTAGGGAGAACAGGCTCGTGGTAATGGCTGGAACGGAATTAGTGGAATTGTATCAAATACATGTGTTTGATGCCATTCCATTCACTCCGTTCTAGCCAGTATTATGAGCCATTCTCCCCTCAGCAGCCTCCACTGTGCAGTACATTTTCTGCTGTTCGATAGCGCAAGCAATGATATCCGAGGGAAAAAAACAGAGTTTGTCGTTTGCAGTAACTTCTTTGTTGTTGTAATATTGCATGGCAGTTTCACCAAGAAGGATTCTGGCTTTAAAGCTCTGATAAAGGAAAATGTTGTTGACCTCCTGCTATAGATCAAAATGTTTAGCTATTGGTGAATTAACAACCTTGATTAGACAATTAGAAACAATCAAACAAACCATATTCCATGATTAACCATGCATTTACTAAGCATGGTTGCTTTCAAATGGGAGAAAAATGTAGAAAGAAAAAAATCCCTTTTACAGTCCAACATCCTCTTCACACAGTCAGTGAAATAAAGGACAATTGAAAGTGCATGCAAAGCTCCCATTAGAACATAGGCCTAATCAACAAATGAATCCCCCCAAAAACTGGACTACCAGAGAAAGAAAATTCATATTTCCAGTTTTTCTTTATCTTTCCCATTCTACTGTAGTAACATTGAGTGCCTTCACACTACTGCACTAGCATATGTCCGTTCGACTCCAAATGCGAATCAACACCCCCCACTCCTCCCGTTTAACCCCCGCTTTCCCTTACTCCCCTCTCTGGGACCCCACTGCACCCGCACCCCTCCACTCACCAGGGCTGGTGGTGCTCTGCAGACTCCCTCTCTTGCGCAGTGGGGATTTGGGCTTGGGCTTCCCTTGGCCCTCGCTGGATGAGGAGGATGACATCTTGCTGCCTGTGCTCCTGTGACAGTCGGAGCAGAGTGAGACAGAGCTGTAGAACAGCCGGCAGAGGGAGAAGCTGTGACACTAGCACTAACACTAGGGGGACCTTTTATGCAGCTGGATGGCAGGGCCCATCCCGGGCCTGTGGAAGCCCCTCTGCAGGGCTGGTTCCTCCCCCCGCCTAGCCCCAACCCCAGCAGCAGGTCAGGCAGCACAGGGGCGGGACACAACGCAGCCCAAGGTTTCCCCCTGCCCCGCTGGGCCCCATCCTCCTCAGTTGCCCCAGCAACCATGGAAAGAGCTGACGAGAGCCAATGCGGAGAAAGACAACGGAGGAGGAGGGCATTGCAGTTTAGAGTCTCCAGTGCAGTCAGTGTGACAGGCAGTAGGCCCTGAGAGAGACACACGACTTCACCACAGCAGCCATGGTACAGCACAGCACAGCAGCACCAACAAGAGCACCAGAGTTTTTTTTGTCTTCAATTTTTTTTCAATTTTTATGACAAATATCGTTGATCGGTTGTTAAAAAATACAAACAGAAAATGGAGGACACAGCTGGAAGCCAAATGAGAGAATTTAAGGTGGTGTGGGAGAATCCAACACAGAGTGCTTTATAAGCAGACTAGTGGGCTCACAAGCTCCTTTCCTGGAAAATCTCTCTGGGGAGAGAAGGCAGACAGGCAGGCAGCCCAGCCAGGGAAGAGGGGTGGATAAAATTCTGCATGCCTGACATCATGGATTATAAATACCCTGTGATGATGCAGAAAAAGCAAGATACCTTTCCTGGCAGGCAGGCCAACTCAGCACTCCATGACATGCTCCAAACTTCCTGCCATGTCAATACACTGTCATCTAGTGCCAAATCACCCTACTGCCCTGTGCCCTGCAAGAAACTGAGCCATACAAGCAATGAGAGAAGTGTAAACTCATTCCAGTGCCAGAGAAAAAAATTATGATAATTATTAATTGTTCTCATGTCATGTGGTATACAGAGAATGTTAACAGCATGTCAACATCAAGCAATGTTATTAGCAACAAGACTGAGTGGGCTCCTGAGCGGCGAAGCGGTCTAATGTGCTGCATCTTAGTGCTTGAGGTGTCACTACAGACACCCTGGTTCGAATCCAGGCTGTATCACAACCGGTCGTGATTGGGAGTCCCATAGGGCGGCACACAATTGGCCCAGCGTCTTTTGGCCGATGTAGGCCGTCATTGTAAATAAGAATTTGTTCTTAATTGACTTGCCTAGTTAAATCAAATGTTTTAACAAGACAGGAATTCACACAGATAAATCAACAGTTTCTCTCTCTCAGTCCATACAAGAACATCCTTAACACGGAAGGGTAGGTTATCAAGACTAGAGGTCGACCGATTATGATTTTTCAATGCCGATACCGATTATTGGAGGGCCAAAAAAATCTGACACCAATTAATTGGCCTATTTTTATATACAGTTGAAGTCGGAAGTTTACATACACTTAGGTTTGAGTCATTAAAACTCGTTTTCAACCACTCCACACATTTCTTGTTGACAAACTATAGTTTTGGCAAGTCGGTTAGGACATCTACTTTGTGCATGACAAGTAATTTTTCCAACAATTGTTTACAGAGATTATTTCACTGTATCACAATTTCAGTGGGTCAGAAGTTTACATACACTAAGTTGGCTTTAAACAGCTTGTTTGGCTTCAGAAGCTTCTGATAGGCGAATTGACATAATTTGAGTAAACTGGAACTGTGCCTGTAGATGTATTTCAAGGCCTACCTTCAAACTCAGTTCCTCTTTACTTGACATCATGGGAAAATCACAAGAAATCAGCCAAGACCTCAGAAAATAAATTGTAGACCTCCACAAGTCTGGTTCATCCTTGGGAGCAATTTCCAAACTCCTGAAGGTACCATATTCATCTGTACAAACAATAGTATGCAAGTATTAACACCATGGGACCACGCAGCCGTCATACCGCTCAGGAAGGAGACCCGTTCTGTCTCCTAGAGATGAACGTACTTTGGTGCGAAAAGTGCAAATCAATCCCAGAACAACAGCAAAGGACCTTGTRAAGATGCTGGAGGAAACAAGTACAAAGTATCTATATCCACAGTAAAACGAGTCCTATATCGACATAACCTGAATGGCCGCTCAGCAAGGAAGAAGCCACTGCTCCAAAACCGCCATAAAAAAGCCAGACTACGGTTTGCAACTGCACATGGGGATAAAGATCATACTTTTTGGAGAAATGTCCTCTGGTCTGATGAAACAAAAATATAAACTGTTTGGCCATAATGACCATCGTTATGTTTGGAGGAAAAAGGGGGATGCTTGCAAGCCGAAGAACACCATCCCAACCGTGAAGCACGGGGGTTGCAGCATCATGTTGTAGGGGTGCTTTGCTGCAGCAGGGACTGGTGCACTTCACAAAATAGATGGCTTCATGAGGAAAGGAAAATTAGGTGGATATATTGAAGCAACATCTCAAGACATCAGTCAGAAAGTTAAAGCTTGGTCGCAAATGGGTCTTCGAAATGGACAATGACCCCAAGCATACTTCCAAAGTTGTGGAAAAATGGCTTAAGGGCAACAAAGTCAAGGTATTGGAGTGGCCATCACAAAGCCCTGACCTCAATCCTATAGAACATTTGTGGGCAGAACTGAAATAGCGTGTGCGAGCAAGGAGGCCTACAAACCTGAATCAGTTACACCAGCTCTGTCAGGAGGAATGGGCCAAAATTCACCCAACTTATTGTGGGAAGCTTGTGGAAGGCTACCCGAAATGTTTGACCCAATTTTAAAGACAATGCTACCAAATACTAATTGAGTGTATGTAAACGTCTGACCCACTGGAAATGTGATGAAAGAAATAAAAGCTGAAATAAATCACTCTACTATTATTTCAAATGGTTTTAAATAATGTGGGAATCCTAACTGACCTAAGACAGGGAATTTTTACTAGGATTAAATGTCAAGAATTGTTAAAAACCGAGTTTAAATACCTTGGTTCCTTGCAGAACAGGTGGTCAACCTGGCACGCAGTCTCCTCATGGATTGCAATGTAATCGGCCATAATTGGCGTCCAAAAAGGCCGATTTACCGATTTGTTATGAAAACTTGAAATCGGCCCTAATTAATCGGCCATGCCGATTTAATCGGTCGACCTCTAATCAAGACTGCACTGTGATTCAAGAGAAATATATATGAATGTCTGTGATGTGAGGACAATGTGTTGAAATGGATAATCACTGACAACAGGTTGCAAAAGAGGTAGAGGAATACAATGTAAAGACCACCATCTAGTGGTAAGAAGATATGACTACATCAAAGGACAAATCATTCTTTAGTGAAAATCTCTGAAGCACAGTATACCAGTCGTGTTCACCGGCTTTGTTCCAAGGTTGACCTATGATAGAAATGTTGAACTTGACACGCTATTCTTGACACCAAAAACGAATGTGACAATCAATAATTTAAGTGTCGATAATACAGTCACTTGTCAATAGAACTGTACAAAGAAACGTCTTATTAAACATTCAGACTGTGTGGCAACTGCCGAAAAGGTAAAAAGGGTGGTTTCAGTGGAGTAAAAAATAACTACAGCAGGCTGTGTGCAACATTCCAATAAATCTGACCCAGTTTTTAGAAAAGGACTGACTTCTCCCCCTCTCCCTCCCCGAGGTGTAGCTACACGGCTAGAAACAGAGGCCTACATTTTTCCCAGGGAAAAAAATACATCACCCAAAAGCCCCAAGTCTATGGCAGGCAACCAAGACAAATGATGCCAACACTATCTAACAGTCCTAAACCTGAGAATGAGAGGATTGTTATTGGGAATTCCTCAGGTTCTTATTCCTTCCTCTGTGCTTTTCTTTCAGGCTCTGCTGGTCAGGCTGGACAATAACTGTTACTTGCTTTGCTCTCAGGAACAGGGTGCCATTGAAAATAGTGATTACTGGGGTAGCGGTAAGGATGGAGGTAAATCAACTGAAGTCGAAAATTCCCGGCGTCTGTGACGCCCGCCATTTGGTGCGACTCAGACCCGGTGGCGAGCGTGGTGAAATAGAAGAGTCACCGTCTGTCCTTTTGAGTTTTGATGCTAAGTCTTTACCTGACAAAGTAATGCTACGATATATCAGTTATCCCGTACAAGCTTTTGTGCCAAATCCACTACGGTATTTCAGGTGCCAAGCTTATGGTCATGTTGCAGCAGGGTGTAGTAGGGAGATTCCTAGATGTGAGAAGTATGCATGAGGGCATGAGAAAAAGGAATGTGTAGTATCGGTGAAAGAAGCAGGATGTGTTAACTGTAGGGGTGCCCATGTTGCTGGGGATCAGAAGTAGTGTTGTCACGATACCAACATTTTACTAACGATATGATACCAGGCCAAGTATCATGATACCGAGTAGTATCACAATACCACTGGGTGGAAAAATCCAGATTGGTCTAATGTCCTGTTCACCCCGTCCCCCGACACTTGTACCTGCTTTCTAAACGTTATGCACATGTGCTACACAGAAAACCTGTCACTGATATTCACACTTCTACTCAATACAACACATATTGAATTTAACTGCACACTGTATAATAGAATACTGCATAGAATGGTTAATTTGCTCATATTTGCAAAGGCCTACCTGTGATTTTGCTGGAGGAATGAGAGTAAGGAATATTCATGCATGTCATTGTGTCAATATGGGGAAAGCACTGCATGGAACCTTTACTCTTCAGTTAACACACACACACTCTCTCTCCATCACTCTCATAAACACACACCACTCTCTCTCTCTCAAACCATTCACACTGCTCCCAACTTTAAAAACATATGGCACCAAACAATGTAAGGAGCACCAGAAAGAGAGAGATTTTTTATAGTTTAGGCTTACATTAGGCCTATATGAATCCAACCTTTTAAAGCACATCTCATGAGTAGCAGAATTTTCCTTCCTTCCTGTACCAATCAAATTTGTCTAGACCTACTGTCAAGTTACCAGGTTGTTAGATAGCTTGGTAACTGAACAACGTTGTTATCAAAACAATAATTAGAGGCCTGGGATTAGTTTAAAAACAGCCTGTGACATGGTTTGTGAAATTATATCAAATGCATGCAAAATCGCACAGGGGGAAAAAAGGTAGCTCCAGTAATAGGAGTCATATTTATATATTATATATTCCATATAGTATGGTAGATATTCATTATCTGTGTATCAAGTTTACAAACTAATTTCAGGTTGATCAAAGTTTCATATATTCAACTTATCATATTCAGTTTTCAAATTCATTTCTCTAAATTCAGATTCAAAACCAGAGACAACATCCTGGTACTTTGCCAGCAAGGAAAGGTAGAAGAGAACAGATAGAATCAAACTGTTACTGTGATAAACAGAAGCTTCTGGTGGTTTCTGAAACCGATGTGGCATGTTTAATTTATTTTCTTCCCATGAATTTGGCTCTAGCGTTTGAACCGTTTTGGTAAGACTCTGGAACATGGACGTGCCTTCTGTTTCCCTCTATGATCACAGGCCAACTTAAAATAGAGTGTGACAAAAACCACAGTTTGGCCCCCATAAGAATATACAGTAAGTAGTTGAATAGCCCTGTTATAGCCCTTCTAAGGATAGCTTTTTCACTCCATATTTCATCTTGCTCTTGTGACTGACTGGGTTCGAACCAGGTCTCCTGCATTTTACAAAACTGTGTTATCCCTATAGGCTTTAGCTAAGTGTGCTAAGTTCAGGACATTAATTTAAATGACGACACGCTGCTTGCTATAGGGAGGCAGGTAGCCTAGCAGTTAAGATTGTTGGGCCAGTAACCGAAAGGTTTCTGGTTCGAATCCCCGAGCATATTAGGTGAAAAATCTGTTGAAGAGCCCTTGAACAAGGCACTTAACCCTAATTAATCCTGTATGTCATTATGGATAAAAGTGTCTGCTAAATTACAAAAATGTAAATGCTTAACAAGTACAGCTTCCCCCTGATTCAGCTCATACCAAGACTTGAACTCAGGACCTCTGCCTCACAAACACACATGACCACCCACCTGAAGTGTTCCAACCCACCGACCTATTGAAAAAGGCCTTCTTCAATTGCGCAAGGGGAGACACTGAGTGAGTTTCACAGATCCCATTAGCTACATTCACCCCCTAAACTCACTCCCCAGTGGTTGAACAAGTGCAACTGTAGATCCAGGTCCAGTGGCTCCACTGTAAAGGCTTCACGCTGCCTGCTTGGCTAGTACTGCTTCCCCGATTCAGCTCATATCGAGACTCGAACTCAGGACTTCTAACCACCCTCCAGAAGCATTCCAACACATTGTGCTATTAAAAAAGGCATTATTTAATTGCGCAAGGGGTGACACATCAGGCTGATGAGTGAGGTTCACAGATGTCCATCTGCTACACTAATAACTAAGATCCAACAAGGTTACTCATCAAAAGAGCGTAGTTTGGGGATCCATGCTTATGTGATGAGAACCTTGCCTGAGACCTGAAGACGTGTTAGTTTGACATGTTTTAGTTCGTGTTAGACGTGTTAGTTTCAAGTCTCCAGCAAGGGTAGTCATTATAAGGTTAACATGTGACTTACTATGTCAAAACTGTTGAGCTAAAGCCTAGGCATTGGTGGGTCTCAAAGGTGGGTGAAGTGTAACACAGGTGGTTCGGTGATCACGCTTGTGTGATGAGTAACATGTCTGAGACCTGGAAAGTTGCATTGTCTGGTACACAGGAGACCTGGGTTAGAACCCCATCGGCCAATCTAACATAAATCTTTAGGTCTCTGGCAAGGATGCTCATTACATAAGCATGGATCACCAAACCACCTCTGTTGCACTCTCATTAAATGGGGTGCACAGATCCTTCTGCTTCTATTTGCCTCAGAAAGTGTTGTTGTGCAGTAGGCCTGATATTCGAACCCAGTAGGGTATATTGGTGCCATGATCACTGAGTATGAGATCAAAGGGGGGAGAACTGTAACTGAGGTGGTTCGATGAACCACGCTCTTTTGACGAGTAACCTTGCTCGACTCATCCCTATGGGCTTTAGCTAAGTGGGCTAACACAGTCTTGTGACATGCAGGAAACCTGGTTCGAACCCAGTCAGTCACAAGAGCAAGATTAAATAGGGAGCTGAAAAGCTATCCTTAGAAGGTTTATGACATTGCTATTCAACTGTATTCCTATGGAGGCCAAATTATTTTTGTGACACTCCCTTCTAGTACGACCTGTGATCATCATAGAGTGGAACAGAAAGCACGTCCATGTTCCAGAGAGTCTTAGCTTTCAGGAATGGGGTCATAATAGTTTATAGCCAAAACGGTTAGAATGCTAAAGCCAAATTCATAAGAAGAAAATTAATTAAACATGCCACATTGGCTTCAGAAAGCCCCAGAAGCTTCCGTTTACCACAGAAAGCATTTGATTCTATCTGTTCTCCTCTACCTTTCATGGTGGGCAAAGATGTTGTCTCTGGTTTTGAATCTGAATTTAGAGAGCTGAATTTTAAAACTTAATCTGAATGCATTTGAGAAGTTGAATATGAAAATTCGATAAACTTGAAATTATAGCTTGTAAACTTGCCACACAGACAATGAATACACCATCTACCATTCTAAAACTGAATACAAATATTGCATTTTAATATTCAAATTTAATTTGAAAACTGAATGCAATATTCAATCAATTTAGTTTCAAATCATGAAATACAAGTTCAATTTATGAATTCAATGATTCAATGTGTATTACAAATAAAAACATTAAATTCAAAATCCTAATACAAATTCAGAATTATGGAATTCAAATACAATTTCTGTTGGCACTGAAATCGCTCCATACACCATGTGCTCTTGGTTATACCAGGGATTAAATTATATACAATGTAGGCTATGAACTTTGCTCGCTCTGCGCGCTGCTCCAATATATCAAATGGGGCGGCAGGTAGCCTAGTGGTTAGAGCGTTGTTGATCGAATCCCAAACTGACAAGGTAAAAATCTGTCCTTCTGCCCCTGAACAAGGCAGTTAACCCACTGTTCCCCGGTAGGCAGTCATTGTAAAATAAGAATTTGTTCTCAACTTACTTGCCTAGTTAATGAAGGTTAAATAAAAATAATTAACAACAGAAGACTGATCAAGGTCTGCATCCCCCTCGCCACCATGGCTAAGTATTATTGGACCGGCGCATGCAAGAGACTAGTTGCTGTTGCTTAACAATTTTGTACAGAATTTTAAAACAAAACTGACTTTATAAACATTTTATAACAGGTGCCAGCGGGTTCTTTAGATCGGTAGGGCCGAAGAATTTGCCAGTATCATATGAAACGGTACTATGGTATACTAAAATGTTGGTATCATAAGTATTATGACATTTTCGTACCGGTATACTGTGCAAGTGTCCTGTGCTGGAGAGGCAGGTTGAGGTTGCCAGAGTCAGAGTTGTACAGAAGGTGTCCTATGCTATACCAGTGAAGAAAGTTGAGGATGGGTCAACAGTGAGGGATCCTAAGAGGCTCCCGGTGAGTTGTAGATTTTTGGCCAGTACAGATAGGCCTACGAATGAAATGTGCTTCAGTAACTGGGAAAAATCTATTTGAACGGTCATCCAACTCGGGAACTCTGGCCTCTCTTTCTAGAGCTCCGAGTTGCCGGCCTGAAGATCACTGAAGTCACTTTTTTTTCAGAGTTCCCAGTTGTTTTTAACGCGCCGTATTGCTAGTGGGAAACTCATATCAACCCTGAGCTCCAACTTCTCCCACATGCTGACCCCTGACGTCACCTAAAAAAAATAGCCTCAACAGCATTTTTAGCAGTTAAATTTAACAACAAAACATTATTTATAAAAAGCAATCTATTCATGTGGTTTTTGAACACTAATTTGTTTACAGGCATGATAGCCGGTTTATTGATGAAGCAGCCTGGCCATTAGCCAATCGGCGTTTTTCAATGAGTTCAAAGTATGCATTCAATTTGAATTTACAACGTCACAATTGATAATTACCACCTTCCCACTTTGTTACAAATGCAGCATAAAACTCAGTTTAGCTGCTCTGTCTGTGTACTTACCACCTGCCATGGTTGAGGCCTGTCTCAGCTCGAAGAGCTGATGCAGAAAGTTGTAGCACTTGTCTTGTCCTCGCCTAGGAAACAACTGATAACCTTGCTGTAGCTGACAGTTTGTTTCTCTCAGACGTCCCGAATACAGCCTTATAACAGTTGTTTTCACTGGCAACTTCGCTAGCCAGCAAGCTAATCGTTTTTTCAAAACAAAGATCTTTGGAAATATTCCAGAAATGTGAACTTATTGTCTAAATAAGTAACTATATTGCTACAATAGCTATTTGCTTGAGTAAATACATTTCCCCACCGAATTTATATATATATATCTCGTTAGCTACACAATTGGATCATTTCTAAATTGCTCTCTTCGTTTCGTGAGACTCACTGACATTACAGGCTTTGCTGCACTTTGACGGATGGGACTTTTGACCGAGAGGAAGAGGCAAAGCGAGAGGGATAAGTGTTCTCCAGCAGGTGGCGCTTTTCGTTTTTTTTTTTTTTTTGCTCACCATAGCGAGGAGTTTTTGTGAAGGAGGTCAATGAGAGTGTCGAATTTGGATAACAGTAAATTATTATAACAGCTTATTTGATCGAACATACGTTTCGCAATATTTGTGTTGTTACGAGTGTACTGACGTAAGTAGGACACGTGACATCCCGGCAACTTTGAGAAAAAAACTATCGGAGTTGTGCCTGGTCGTCACTAGTTACCACAGCCACAAAGTCATACACCCCGCCTATTTCTACAATTTATTTTCTTAAAATTTGATTTAAAATCTTGACCACACTGCTAACCTTATGCCTAACCTTAAATTAACACCATTGATGGATTAGCATTTTTGTTTTCGTGAACTTTTACGATATAGCCAAGTTTGACTTTGTGGCTGTAGTAACTAGTGGAAACCGTTGTGCTTGTTGTTCACACGCGTATCTGTCCTCGCATTGGCTAGAATGGTCCCACCTGATCTAGGCTCCGCCGGATTGCCTTCCATTTTCGAAGACATTTATTTTCATTGTAGAGCAGGCACTAGAGTATCTGGTCAATATAATCAAATCAAAGTTATTGGTCACATACACGTGTTTAGCAGATGTTATTGCAGGTGTAGCGAAATGCATGTGTTTCTAGGTCTGACAGTGCAGTAATATCTAACATGTAATATCTAACAATTTCACAACATATACCCAATACACACAAATCTAAGTAAAGTAATGCAATTAAGAATATATAAATATATGGACGAGCAATGTCAGAGCGGCATAGACTAAGATACAGTAGAATAGAATACAGTATATACATATGAGATGAGTAATGCAAAATATGTAAACATTATTAAAGTGACTAGTGTTCCATTTATTGATGTGGCCAGGGATTTCAAGTCTATGTAGGCAGCATCCTCTAATGTGCTAGTGATGGCTATTTAACAGTCTGATGGCCTTGAGATAGAAGCTGTTTTTCAGTCTCTTGGTCCCAGCTTTGATGCACCTGTTCTGACCTCGCCTTCTGGATGATAGCGGGGTGAACAGGCAATGGCTCGGGTGGTTGTTGTCCTTGATGATCTTTTTGGCCTTCCTGTGACATCGGCTGCTGTAGGTGTCCTGGAGGGCAGGTAGTTTGCTCCGGGTGATGCATTGGTCAGACTGCACCACCCTCTGGAGAGCCCTGTGGTTGCTGGCTGTGCAGTTGCCGTACCAGGCGGTGATATAGCCCAACAGGATGCTCTCAATTGTGCATCTGTAAAAGTTTGAGGGTTTTAGGTGCCAAGCCAAATTTCTTTGGCCTCCTGAGGTTGAAGAGGAGCTGTTGCGCCTTCATCATGTGCATGTGCAAATTCACAAACTTTTTTTGGTGAAAGGAGTTGGATGAGATGAATCAACATATTCAAACGTCCAGAGCGTCCACCTCAGTCACCCTCAGATGAACTAAAGTAGTGAACAGTGTCCTAGGGGCAGTTGAATGTGCATTTATCCAATCACCCTCTTACTTCTTACTCAAAGGTCTGACCGGCTGACTTGTCACTCAGGTGAGCAGAGAGGGTGGAGCTATTCTGAACGAGGTGAACTAGTATCATTACCCTTGTTCCTTGCTACTGTACAACCAACACTGCACTACACCTCATAACCAGCGCCCCTCTCACAGTTAGTGGCCATCTGCTGGCCTAAACTGTGGCCCAAGATTTAACAGGGTTCTCTGGATAATCTTATCAACAGATCAGCTGCACCAGGCCAATCCCAGGATGCAGCAGGAAGGACAGAGTCAAAGCTTGAAGGGTCAGAATTAGAAATGGACTACGGAATTGGAGGATGCTTTAATTAGCCGCCTGTTATACTCTCTGAAGCATTTGTGGGGGCCTAATTTCCCTGAAACCCACTTCTAGCCATGAGACCATGTGACGTCAGATAAGATCTCTCTCTAAATTTCTCTTTTTCTCTCTTTCTTTGCAGGTTGGGCAATCTCATAGTATCTGAAGGTGGAAGGGCCAATATCTTGCTTTTTCTTCATGCAGCAAAGTTAGAGCCCACTACCTTGCTAACCACAACTAGTGCCACACCATTTGACTTTGTCCACATCACGGTTATTATAGTAAACTAAAAGTTAAACTAAAACGATTTAGTAAACTGAAATAAAAGAATTAACAAATCCGTTTGAAAAACTAAACTATACTGAAACTAGTATATTTAATTCCAAAACTAACTACAGGAAAAACAATCATGATGTTCATTTATTTTTTTATTTTTCACCAAAAATGTTATAATTGGGCATAAAATCGAATGGGGTTTTCAAATGGGGTTTAAGCTTTTTGCGGAATTTCAAGCTACTGAATCTATCGGGTAAAAGCTGCCAGGAGATGGCGATGTTTCAAATAGGCCTAGCTTGTGCATCACTATCACTGGCTATCACTAGCTCACAGGAGGAGAAATTGGCTAAGGAGCTAACTTGATTCTTCTTACATGTACTAGTCTCGGCGCTATTAATTTTAAATATATATTTTTGCACCAGTCTCAGAGCAATTCATTTTAGATCCAAGTCACATTAAGATTAAGGTGATCAGACGTCCCCGATTTCCGGGGACAGTCCCTGATTTTGGTGGCCGGTCCCCAGCTAGAGCTGTCCCCGGAAATGTCCCGATTAGTGCCAAGACCCCTAGAGGGCGTAGTTCTTCCTGACGTCGTATTACCTCTAGATGTCTACCAGACCCCCAGTGTCTGTCTGGAGCGTGAAGTCACAAGCTCTGCTGGTCGGCTACTGTGTAGCAACCTAGCGGAACCAAAAGCCCTGGTCTACCCTAGAAAGCCTATTTTCAATAGGAATATGTGGATGATGTCAGCGCTATCACTATCTACTGGTTTTCATGTCTATGGTGTCGATGCAGTCAGCCCAGCGGGTGATACAGTTTTGTCCCTCGGCAACCTGTTCGTACATAAATCATCCTCCATTCAGGCTTCAAAGGTGCTGGTTTCCGCCTTAACTCGATTTAATGGGAGGCCAGACAAAAACAGGGAAAATATACATACTGTCTTAATAAAACAGGAGAAATAAATACAAACTCAAATAAAAACACAAAACCATAATAACCTTGATTCACATATATAATTCAAAGTGATATCAGGTGCATGAAACATTTTTACATTAGAATTGCCTTTGTTACTTTGTTACAACTAAGCCTGGTCAAACAGTAGCTAGCTGTTCATGGCTCTATTGTTTTGACACAGATGTAGTCCACCTTGGAGTTCACTACATGCAAAGTTCTTGGTTATGAAAACTCCTGCAAAATGCATCTATAAATAGCTGATATTTTCAATTGGGCACATGGAAGCACAGATGGCACTGTGCACAGAAGGCACCCTGTCAACATTCTTATCTGAGAAAAAGTTGATTGTTATTAGAAAACTGCTGATTACAGTAAATCTTTGTGCTGACCCATGACACAGTAGTCTGAGAAGTGTGCAATCTCTGTCTGTTCCCATTGTCTCTCCTCATCTGAGTATAACAGGCCAGTGGGGTAACCCACTGACTTATGCTTCTTTGTAAGTGGTATAACTCACAAGGCTTCTATCCTCAACCGATGCCTCACCCCGCACCGTGCCAGGAACTGTCACCAAGAGAGTACCCCAAGGCTCGATTCTAAGCCTCATGTTATTCTCAATTTACATCAAAAACATAGCTCAGGCAGTAGAAAGCTGCCATTTATATGCAGATGATACAGTCTTATACTCAGCTGGCCCCTCCCCGGATTTTGTGTTAAACATGCTACAACAAAGCTTTCTTAGTGTCCAACAAGCTTTCTCTGCCCTTAACCTTGTTCTGAACACCTTTAAAACAAAGGTCATGTGGTTTGGTAAGAAGAATGCCCCTCTCCCCACCGGTGTGATTACTACCTCTGAGGGTTTAGAGCTTGAGGTAGTCACCTCATACAAATACTTGGGAGTATGGCTAGATGGTACACTGTCCTTCTCTCAGCACATATCAAATCTGCAGGCTAAAGTTAAATCTAGACTTGGTTTCCTCTATCGTTATCCCTCTTTCACCCCAGCTGCAAAACTTACCCTGATTCAGATGACCATCCTACCCATGCTAGATTACAGAGACGTCATTTATAGATCGGCAGCTAAGGGTACTCTCGAGTGGCTAGATGTTCTTTACCATTCAGCCATCAGATTTGCCACCAATGCTCCTTATAGTACACATCACTGCACTCTACACTCTGTAAACTGGTCATCTCTGTATACCTGTTGCAAGACCCACTGGTTGAAGCTTATTTATAAAACCCTCTTAGGCCTCACTCCCCCTATCTGAGATACCTACTATAGCCCTCATTCTCCACATTCAACACCCGTTCTGCCAGTCACATTCTGTTAAAGGTCCCCAAAGCACACACATCCCTGGGTCGCTCCTCTTTTCAGTTCGCTGCAGCTAGCGACTGGAACGAGCTATAAAAACAAATCACTCAAACTGGACAGTTTTATCTCCATCTCTTCATTCAAAGACTGTCATGGACACTCTTACTGACAGTTGTGGCTGCTTCGCGTGATGTATTGTTGTCTCTACCTTCTTGCCTTTGTGCTGTTGTCTGTGCCCAATAATGTTTGTACCATGTTTTGTGCTACTACCATGTTGTGTTGCTACCGTATTGTTGTGTTGTTCCCATGCTGTGTTGTCATGTGCTGCTGCCATGCTGTGTTGTTGTCTTAGGTCTCTCTTTATGTGGTGTTGTGGTGTCTCTCTTATTTTGATGAGTGTTTGTCCTATATTTATATTTTTAATCCCAGCCCCAGTACCCGCAGGAGGCCTTTTGGTAGGCCATCATTGTAAACACAATTTGTTCTTAACTGACTTGCTTAGTTAAATAAAGGTTTATAAAAAATAAAAAATACCCGATGCTTGGTAAACTCTCCATCCTTCACCAGTAAAGACACAAAGCCAAGGTCTTATGCTGTAGAAATGCCTTAGTGACAAATAGTGTATTTTCATGGCTCAGGTTTGTAAGCCAATTGTCACTTAAAGTCTGGTAAAATCTCAAAGTATTTACAAATCCCTACTGCATAAACAGGACAGAGCACATCATATTGTTTTATTTCTGTGGTTATAAGTTTATTCTAAATGAGAACAAGAACATTATCACACCTGATACCATCTCTTTTTGAGCCATACTTGACAGAGGCTGGGAGAGCTAAACTGTGCAAGAGGTAGAGAAAGTCAACTTTGAACACCCAGACCATTGAGCTATAAAAAACAGACCTTCTCTATTTCTAATCCACCCATCTCTTTCTAAACCCTATGGCGTTTGCTTTTTTTACCCTTCACTTTTGCCCTCTGCTTCATCCTAATTGGATCTAATGGTTCCCATGGGAACGCCAGAAAAAGCCCTGCCCAATCCCAACCTGATTTCAAGATGTCAGGTTTAACGTAGGGGAATAAGGGAGGGCTAACACCAGAGAGAAGACAGCTTCCCTTAGTCCCCAAGCAGTGATTGTCCGACTGCGTGCCAGCATACATCTCCAGAGTCCTCTTCCTCCATCCACCAACCCCTGACTGAGGCCAGGACCCCTTGTTCCCAGCCCCCACCTCTGCCCTCCTTTGTGCCTGTCTCCCAGTGCACCCCTCAGACGGCGGGAGCGGACGGCCGCATATCCGTACCACACAGGATCTTGACTTGAAGGAGTGAGAAAGATCCAAAGTTCAAAATGGGAGCTGGGGGAAGTGTCGAAGACAAGGCATTAGCCGCAAAGTCCAAGGAGCTGGAAAAGCAGCTGGCGGAGGATGCGGACAAAGAAGCCAAGACAGTCAAGCTTCTGCTGCTTGGTAAGGAGCTGTTGTGCCTGTGGGGCCTCTTCTGAAACTTCAGAAAAGTAGAATGGGACCCTCAACTGGCTTATGGTCTGTCAGGCATAGACCATAGCAGTGTCTGATGCAAACAATCAGGATAAGCATCATCTTCTTAAACTGAAAGAAAGATATTGGTTGAATATTATGCAACTATGTGCCCTGATCTTTGAGAAATTTTAGTCAAACAGTTTTTGTTCTTGTCAAAGTTAGGGGGCATTGTATTGGAAATTGCACAGCAATGAAAGGCATAAATAGTTTAAGTTTACATCATGTAAAAAATAAAATAAAAGTTTTTGCAATGAGCAGCCATGCCAACCTGAATGACCTTAAGCATCAGCCATATCCAACCTCTGTATGAGCTTACGTATTAGATAAGATGGACGTTAGTAGGTTACACTGAGTTGTTGTGAATTCTTCATCACTTTGATATGGTAACTTGATCGATGGGGCTTGTTGCTCAATGTCCTTCTGGAACATTCAATGTAGCTAAAAATATAATTTTGATCAATGTAATGAGCTTTTCCAATTGTTTAACACTTCCAGATTTATGGAAACTTGCCAGTGCTGAAATGGTGCATTCAAAAACAGGCTAAACTTATTAGGCCTACTCAATCAGGATGCTAGCATTGATCCTGATATCTAGCCTCAGTTATATATGACAAGAGCTTAACGGTAATCTGTTATATATTACATTGGTGTTCTGCCTTTGCACATTCAACGTGAATGTGAATTGGCATGTCACTGTAAAACGGCCTGGATGTAAACAGATAAGCATGTCACGCTGAAAGTAGCTTACATTAAATCAGATAAGTCCAAGAGTGACTGCTTCTGTTACCTCAAGACTGAAATGAGAAATCGTAGGACTTGTGGGGTCAGAGGTGTTAGAAAACACCATAATAAAAGGCAATACCATTTCCCTTGATTGAAACAACAAATTCTCTCAATGACAATCTGTGTGACAGTCGTTACTGTAGTATGGGGTCATTTCAATGTTTCTCAGCAACCATAAGGTTGATAGCTGAGCATTGTTTTTTAAGTTCTCCTGAAATGGAACGTGTTGATTCATAACTACTAGAAGGGAAGTTGTCAGTCTGTTTCTATATTAGCTACTTCAATAGATATTAGACTCGGAGAAAAGTCTGTAAAGTAGAACATCTGGAACACTACCTAGCAGGGAATCAGATTAGTGTTAATGTTTGGCTCTGAGAGGATTTAGAAGAGCCCTATATTGTCTTCATAGGTTATGAAAACAGGGTTATATGACTGTCTGTAGAAGTGGCAACAGTTATGAATGTTGACATATCAGCAGCATGTGTCTGAATACAGTATGTTAAACAATGAGCAGTAGATGTGTCATGAGCTCTGGGTATAAATAGCTTTGTGAGGGTTCAGGGGCAGGATTTAGTCAGCCTTTCCCATAGGATCATAGTAACCCAATTATGCTTACTTTCCTGCTACTTAGACTCCCTGTAATAATTTCCCGAGCACAGGGTTACATCATGGCCTACAACATGCATCATCAAATGCTAAGTAGTCATCTCACATGGCAAAAAGCAAGGGCCAATGACACAAGTTAATTGACAATAACAAGGGACAAATAGAGATGCTGATCAATACAGCAATTATGAAAAGCCAAATGCAACAGGTAAAAATCCACTAAAAGTTTGCAGACAATAGGGTCAACATTAGAAGACTACCAGAGAAACTCAGAAGGGTCAACCATCAGAGTAATCAGGGCCAGCAGCAACAAAAGCTTATTAGGATCAATTGACAGGAACAAATTACTATCTGGGCCATAGATCATCATATTATCAACATTCATTTACAATAATGGAGACACTTTCATTTAAAAAAGATCAAATGTGCAGATGTAACATCTTGTAAACCATAACCCCTGTCTCACCTGTCTACACCTCTCACTAACAGTAAATGGGAGGAGAGAAATTGTCATGTTTAAGGCACCAAAAATGGCATACTTTCCCCTGTTGGTATGAGGTTTTGGTGGTTATGATAACCATATTGTAGTAGTTATTGTCCATATTTTAAACTAAATAACTATATTGTAGTAGTTATTGTCCATATTTTAAACTAAACCAATGAAATGCAGTGACAGCTGAAGGAATTGGTCAAATATTGACACATTGCAAAACTGAAGACGTGAAATGACCCACAATCCAGTTGGTAGTACTGCAGCCAAAGAGTGAGTTGAGGCTTTGTGGATGAAGAGCAGCAATTAACAGCCATTAATCCTTGTGTCTCCTGCTTCTCCTGCAGAACACAACACAGATGCAGCAAAGCCAATTCTCTGGCAGAGTAACAATTAGGCTACTAAAGACAAAGTTGTTCTGTATTCTGAATGAAATGTAGGTAAATCATCCCTATCAATTTTGTCATAGTCAACAAAATGCTGTCAGAGCTTAGTGTATGATATTTACAGTACCTTCAGAAATGATTCACCCCTAACGCGGACGACACTAGGCCAATTGTGCGTTGCCCTATGGGACTCCTGATCACGGCCGGTTGTGATACAGCCCGGGATCGAACCAGGGTCTGTAGTGATGCCTCTAGCTCTGAGATGCAGTGCCTACACCGCTGCACCACTCAGGAGCCTGAAAGTCTTGAGTCAATAAGTATTCAACCCCTTTGTTATGGCAAGCCTAAATAAGTTCAGGATAAAAAATGTGCTTAAGTCACATAAGTTGCATGGACTCACTGTGCAATAATAGTGTTTAACATGATTTTTTAATGACTACCTCATCTCAGTACCACACACATACAATGATCTGTAAGATCCCTCAGTCGAGCAGTGAATTTCAAACACAGATTCAACCACAAAGACCAAGGAGGTTTACCAATGCCTCACAAAGAAGGGCACTTATTGGTAGATAAAAAACAAAAGAAAGCAGACATTGAATGTTCCTGAGTGGACTACTTACAGTTTTCAATTAAATTGGCTTTAAAATCGATGGAAAGACTTAAAAATGGCTCTCTAGCAATGATCAATAGGCCGTCATTGTAAATCAAAATGTGTTCTTAATTGACTTGCCTAGTTAAATAAATAAAATCAACAACCAACATGATCGAATTTGAAGAATTAAACAAATAATAATGTGCAAATATTGTACAATCCAAGTGTCCAAAACTTTTAGAGACTTACCCAGGAAGACTCACAGCTGTAATCGCTGCCAAAGGGGTTTCTAACGTGTATTGACTCAGGGGTGTGAATACGTATTTAAATGAGATACACAACAAAAGTATATGGACACCCATTCAAATTAGTGGATTCGGCTATTTCAGCCACACCCGTTGCTGACAGGTGTATAATATCGAGCACAACACCATGCAATCTCCATAGACAAACACTGGCAGTAGAATATTCCGTACTGAAGAGCTCAGTGACTTTCAACGTGGTACCATCATAGGATGCCACCTTTCCAACAAGTCAGTTCGTCAAATTTGGGCCCTGCTAGAGCTGCCCTGGTCAACTGTAAGTGCTGTTATTGTGAAGTGGAAACGTCTAGGAACAACTACGGCTCAGCCGCAAAATGGTAGGCCACACAAGCTCACAGAACAGGAACGCCAAATGCTGAAGTGTGTAACACGTAAACATCGTCTGTCCTCGATTGCAACACTGACTACCGAGTTCCAAACTGCCTCTTGAAGCAATGTCAGCACAATAACTGTTAGTCGGGAGCTTCATGAAATGGGTTTCCATGGCTAACAGCCGCATACGAGCCTAAGATCACCATGTGCAATGCCAAGCCTCGGCTGGAGTGGTGTAAAGCTCGCCGCCATTGGACTCTGGAGCAGTGGAAACGCGTTCTCTGGAGTGATGAATCACGCTTCACCACCTGGCAGTCCGACGGACAAATCTGGGTTTGGTGGATGCCAGAAGAACGCTACCTGCCCGAATGTATAGTGCCAACTGTAAAGTTTGGTGGAGGAGGAATAATGGTCTGGGGCTGTTTTTCATGGTTCTGACTAGACTCCTTAGTTCCAATGAAGAGAAATCTTAACGCTACAGCATACAATGACATTCTAGACGATTCTGCGCTTCCAACTTTGTGGCAACAGTTTGGGGAAGGCCATTTCCAGTTTCAGCATTACAATGCCTCCGTGCACAAAGCGAGGTCCATACAGAAATGGTTTGTCGAGATCGGTGTGGAAGAACTTGACTGGCCTGCGCAGGGCCCTGACCTCAACCCCATTGGACACCTTTGGGATGAATTTGAACACCAACTGCGAGCCAGGCCTCATCGCCCAACATCAGTGCCCGACCTCACTAATGCTTTTGTGGCTGAATGGAAGCAAGTCCCCGCAGCAATGGTCGAACATCTAATGGAAAGCCTCCCCAGGAGTGGAGGCTGTTATAGCAGCAAAGGGGGGACATCCCATATTAATGCCAATGATTTTGGAATGAGATTTTTGACGAGCAGGTGTCCATATACAGTTGAAGTCAGAAGTTTACATACACCTTAGCCAAATACATTTAAACTCAGTTTTTCACAATTCCTGACATTTAATACTGGTAAAAAATTCCCTGTCTTAGGTCAGTTAGGATCACCACTTTATTTTAATAATGTGAAATGTCAGAATAATAGTAGAGAGAATTATTTATTTCAGCTTTTATTTCTTTCATCACATTCCCAGTGGGTCCAAAGTTTACATGCACTCAATTAGTATTTGGTATCATTGCCTTTAAATTGTTTAACTTGGATCAAATGTTTCGGGTATCCTTCCACAAGCTTCTCAACAAGTTGGGTGAATTTTGGCCCATTCCTCCTGACAGAGCTGGTGTAACTGAGTCAGGTTTGTAGGCCTCCTTGCTCGCACACGCTATTTCAGTTCTGCCCACAAATGTTCTATAGGATTGAGGTCAGGGCTTTGTGATGGCCACTCCAATACCTTGCATTTGTTGTCCTTAAGCCATTTTGCCACAACTTTGGAAGTATGCTTGGGGTCATTGTCCATTTGGAAGACCCATTTGTGACCAAGCTTGAACTTCCTGACTGATG
Organism: Salvelinus sp. IW2-2015; assembly: GCF_002910315.2. NCBI lineage: Eukaryota > Metazoa > Chordata > Actinopteri > Salmoniformes > Salmonidae > Salvelinus > Salvelinus sp. IW2-2015. The sequence continues at coordinate 83,415 of NW_019942659.1, read as the reverse complement.
TCTTGAGATGTTGCTTCAATATATCCACCTAATTTTCCTTTCCTCATGATGCCATCTATTTTGTGATGTGCACCAGTCCCTGCTGTAGCAAAGCACCCCCTCAACATGATGCTGCCACCCCCGTGCTTCACGGTTGGGATGATGTTCTTCGGCTTGCAAGCCTCCCCCTTTATCCTCCAAACATAACGATGGTCATTATGGCCAAACAGTTTTTATTTTTATTGTTTCATCAGACCAGAGGACATTTCTCCAAAAGGTATGATCTTTGTCCCCATGTGCAGTTGCAAACCGTAGTCTGGCTTTTTTATGGCGGTTTTGAAGCAGTGGCTTCTTCCTTGCTGAGCGGCCTTTTAGGTTATGTCGATAAAGGACTCGTTTTACTATGGATATAGATACTTTTGTACTTGTTTCCTCCAGCATCTTCACAAGGTCCTTTGCTGTTGTTCTTGGATTGATTTGAACTTTTCGCACCAAAGTACGTTCATCTCTAGGAGACAGAACGCGTCTCCTTCCTGAGCGGTATGACGGCTGCGTGGTCCCATGGTGTTTATACTTGCGTACTATTGTTTGTACAGATGAACGTGGAACCTTCAGGCGTTTGTAAATTGCTCCCAAGGATTAACCAGACTTGTGGAGGTCTACAATTTTTTTCTGAGGTCTTGGCTGATTTCTTTTGATTTTCCAATGATGTCAAGCAAAGAGGCACTGAGTTTGAAGGTAGGCCTTGAAATACATCCCCAGGTACATCTCCAATTGACTCAAATTATGTCACTTAGCCTATCAGAAGCTTCTGAAGCCATGCTTCTACACCTGCATTGCTTGCTGTTTGGGGTTTTAGGCTGGGTTTCTGCACAGCACTTTGAGATATCAGCTGATGTAAGAAGGGCTATATAAATAAATTTGATTTGATATAATATTCAGGAATTTTCCAAGCTGTTTAAGGCATTGTCAATTTAGTGTATGTAAACTTCTGACCCACTGGAATTGTGATACAGTGAATTATAAGTGAAATAATCTGTCTGTAAACAATTGTTGGAAAAATGACTTGTGTCATGCACAAAGTAGATGTCCAAAACCGACTTGACAAAACTATAGTTTGTTAACAAGAAATTTGTGGAGTGGTTGAAAAATTAGTTTTAATGACTCCAACCTAAGTGTATGTAAACTTCCAACTTCAACTGTAAGTGTATTTCTCTATTTAATTTTCTATAAATTAGCCAACATTTCTAACAACATATTTTCACTTTGTTATTATGGGGTATTGTGTGTAGATGGGTGAGAAAAAACATCAATTTAATCCATGTTGAATTCAGGCTGTAACACAACAACATGAGGAATAAGTCAATGGATATGAATACTTTCTGAAGGCACTGTATCTGGGGTACAAGAACAGTAACTACTCACCTCTTGCTTTAAAAAAATTAAAAAGCAATTGAACTTGGCAGAATGCAATGCTCCATAACCAATGCCATCTTCTGGTTGCATCAGGTATCAATGACATGTCCGAATTTACAGTATTATTAGGCCAACAGTTTCCTTCTGTGTTAGCCCATTATAGTCTTCTCTTCACCAGGAGGTAGGGGTTCAACAGTTGGGTTTGAGCTTAAACCTGGTCTCTGTTTTTATCTAAAGTAGTGTTAAAACAAGAGATTGCTAGGGAAGTTCTTTATGGGATGAAAATACCAAAACATTTCTTTTGGGGCAACATGGACCCTCAAGATACCATCAAAACAATGATGAAGTCAGAGAAGCAATTGTTTACAGCCATTTGGCACAAATAGAGCATGGATTAGTGGAGACGTGTTGCAGAGACAGGCTTCTGGTTAATACCTTAAAACTTTACCTTCACATTAGTAAGAGAAACAGCAGCAACAGAGGGCAGAGGTAAACCAATCATCCTACAGAAATGAAAAAGTTGTGATAACTGACATGTCAAGAAGACAGGGGAATGAGACAATGGATGACATTGCCAGATGACACTGGTGCAACCACTGACAACTATGGATTGAGAAAATGGGAAACTCAGGCAAAAATTGGCCCATGCATGGAGAAATAGGATGGGAAAATAAGTCAAAGGCATGGAGAAATGGGCTTGTGCACACTTACCTTAAGTGATAACAACCTACTTGTGGAGAGCATGAAGAAATAGGTCTACGTTTGGAGGAATGGGTTTATTCAGGAATATCAGGCCTGCCTTCGGGAAAATAAACCTATGCATGGAGATATGAGATGGGGAAATAGGGGTATTATGGAGACAGCCCAGTCACCCCAGCCTATCTAGGTAGCCCTCTCGCCTACCTTCATGGATAAGAATCAAAGGCGAGAAGGACACACTATCCCAGGAACTTTTTAGAGTGACACAAACTCACGATTCCTCATGAACTGACGTCTTCCTAGTGACGTCTTTACATATCGGCCGATCCTCTGAGAGACCTTTCATTCAACCCCAGGCCTCCTTACCCAAGGCTTCTCAAATCCCATCCATTTAGCCCTGAGCTAATAAGAACGCTGGTCTCTGCTAAACCATTGGGACAGATGTCAATCACATTAGCCATAAACCCTTTCATGTGCCCATTTCCAAATAGTCAGGAATCCTAGATGGCCCCCTTGAGGTGGCGTGTGGAACAACAAATCCCCTGGTGGTGACAGTCTTGTTTGATATAAGCCCAGAGGGAAATTAGCTTACTGGTATTATGACATACAACTTCACTGCTCAGACCAGTCTGCCCTATGGCCCAGTACTTGTTTATTATTTTCCAATTGCTCTGTTACTGTTAACCCCCCCCCCCCCCCCCCGCTAAGTATGTTGTTACAATGGGAAGTATCCCATAAGATGTGTCTATAACCAAACTCATTGTACAAATGCAACAACAACATGCAGAAACAAAGCTAAACAGAAGGTCATAATATAACAGCAGTGAAATAACTACAACTGTAACTACTGCAACACCACCGAATGCTTGTCATGTTGTGTGTCTCAGAGGACTGGATCTGTGCCAGTGGAGGGGATGGGCAACTGCTGAGCTTCCTCTTTCACTATGTGCTGTCATTATACATCTCTTTGCATAGGTCATGTTTTGGCCCTCAGGTTCCCTTTAACCAACTACAGGGTGAATCAGGATGATGTGTTTGTACATGGGAAAGCCATTGTAACATATCTACTTCTTCTTTTGTTTTACCAGGTGCTGGTGAGTCTGGGAAGAGCACAATTGTCAAGCAGATGAAGTGAGTATAACAAAACAAACACCGTTGACATTGCATGTCATTCCTCCTCCCTCCTAAAGCACATGCAACCAAACCTTGTCCATACACTTTACCATCACTCTAAAAGGTGTGAATTGGGTGTTCAATAAGATGGACTAAGTTTATGGCTCATAATCATATGGGAAAACAAAATGGACCATGATAGAATAAATTGTGGCAGCTACAATTGACATATACCCTGATGACTACTGAACAAAACAGTTGCTGCAGAATGACTAGTACTAGTTCTTCTGGCCAATAATGGTTGTTGGTAGCATTGTATAATGTCAGTTGTATTTTAAACTGTAATTACAATTCTAACTGTTTTCTTCCTCTTGTGTTGGGTAGAATTCTCCATCAAGGTGGTTATACCAAAGAAGAACAATTGGAGTTCAGGGCGATCATCTATGGTAACATCCTGCAGTCTGCTCTGGCCATTATCAGAGGCATGGAGATGTTGTCCATTGACTTTGGATCACCAAAGGGATCTGTGAGTCCCACCCTGCGTCTCTAACCCTTCTGGTCCACCAAATAGGCCCTCAATGACACACACTGATAGACATTGAGATACCAGCAGAAGTTTCAGTAGTTGCACATGTTATTCAAATAGAAATAACAACACTACATTGTAAGCTTAGCTAATTACCGTACAATGGAATGACATTTACATTTTAGTAGCAGTAAAACTCACCAGTTGACTTCATGGTGTAGGAAGACGGGCAGAAGCTGTCCAACCTGTCAGACTCCATTGAAGAGGGCTCAATGCCCCCTGAGCTGGCTGATGTCATCAAGAGGCTCTGGAGTGACAGTGGTGTCCAGGCCTCCTTCGAGAGAGCAGCTGAGTACCAGCTCAACGACTCAGCTGGCTAGTGAGTGTAACAGCAACTGTTACAGTCTGTTATGACAGTCATATCATTCTCATGACAGTTCAGGTCATATCTTTGTTGGTGAGCATGATTATGTTCTATATGGGGGTGTGAATGTATGCTAAACTGAAATCTCGCTCAACAGTTATCTTGGAGAATTGGACAGAATCACAAAGTCTGATTACCTGCCCAACGAGCAGGATGTGCTGCGTTCTCGAGTCAAGACCACCGGTATCATCGAGGAGCAGTTCTCCTGCAAAGAGCTGCACTTCAGGTGAGGGAATATTAGTCAAACAAGGGAGACCACAAAGGGCCAAAAATGGTCTCCCATAAATCCTTGCATGTTCATTCCATTTCCTTTGGGTTGTGATTTTACACAATCGTTGATTATCTCTTTACAGTCATATCTAACATCTCCCTTCTTTAACCCATCCCCTCTGACAGGATGTTCGATGTGGGCGGCCAGCGGTCGGAGAGAAAGAAGTGGATCCATTGTTTTGAGGGTGTAACCTGCATCATCTTCTGCGGAGCCCTCAGTGCTTATGACATGGTGCTTGTAGAGGACGATGAAGTGGTGGGTTTGGCTTTACAGTTGACCTCTGATAGTTCCACTAGTTTGTCACAGTTGTGATTTTCTATATCGAGACAGAACGCCTCTATGTGGCCCTTTTAGTCCAAATGTTGTACTTTTGTACTGTTTACTTGGACTTTTTTGTACTGTGATCCATTTAGTAAGATTGAAAGAGCATCAGAAGTTCTGATTCTAACTGAAGGGTATTTTCTCCAGTCTGACATCAAGTAAACAATGGATTATTCAGTCACAAGTTTACAGAACCCTACCAGCCCATCACATGTTAAACTCCCCAAGGACATAGCTCAGATGACTATACAATATGAATTCTCAATCGCCTCACAGTCCTGTACCTGATACCATCACCCCAGTTCAAGCACAGAAGACATGTAGAGTTGTGTTTGTGTGCTTGCCAAAGGCCCAAAATAGGAAATTAGATCATCTCTTTGGTTTAGAGCAGGTGTGTAAAACTAATTCCATGAATGGCCTAGTGTCTGCAGGTTTTTGTTTTTTCATTTCAATTAAGACCTAGACAACCAGGTGAGGGGAGTTCCTTTCTAATTAGTGACCTTAATTAATCACCCAAGAACGAAAACCCGTAGAACCCGTGGAACGAAAACCCGTAGACACTCGGCCTTCCGTGGAATGAGTTTGGCACATGTGGTTAAGAGTATATACTAAACAAAAATACAAACGCATGTAAAGTGTTGGTCTCATATTTCATGAGCTGAAATAAAAGATCCCAGAAATGTTCCAAATGCACAAAAAGCTTATTTCTCTAAAAAATAATTGCACAAATTTGTTTACACCCGTTAGTAAGCGTTTCTCCTTTGCCAAATAATCTATCCACCTAACAGGTGTGGCATATCAAGAACCTGATTTAACAGCATGATCATTACACAGGTGCACCTTGTGCTGGGGACAATAAAAAGCCACTCTAAAATGTGCAGTTTTGTCACACAACACAACGCCACAGATGTCTCAAGTTTAAGTTTTGAGGAAGTGTGCAATTGACATTCTGACTGGAGGAATTTCCACCAGAGCTGTTACCAGAGAATTGAATGTTCAACGTCTTTTCATTGAATTGGCAGTACGTCTAACCGGCCTCACAGCCGCAGACCACTTGTATGGTGTCTTGTGGGCAAGCGGTTTGCTGAGGTAAAGGTTGTGAACAGAGTGCCCCATGGTTGCGGTGGGGTTATGGTATGGGCAGGCATAAGCTACGGACAACGAACACAATTGCCTTTTATCAATGGCAATTTAAATGCAGAGATACCATGGCTAGATCCTGAGGCCCATTGTCATTCATGCCATTCATCTGCCACCATCACCTCATATTTCAGCAAGATAATGCACGGCCCCATGTCGCGAGGATCTGTACACAATTCCTGGAAGCTGAAAATGGCCCAGTTCTTCTATGGCCTGCATACTCACCAGACACATCACCCATTGAGCATGTTAGGAATGCTCTGGATCGACGTGTATGACAGAGTGTTCCAGTTCCCGCCAAAATCCAGCAACTTCGCACAGCCATTGAAGAGGAGTGGGACAACATTCAACAGGCCACAATCAACGACCTGATCAACTCTATGCGAAGGAGATGTGTTGCGCTGCATGAGGCAAATGGTAGTCGCACCAGTTACTGACTGGTTCTCTGATCCACGCCCCTACCTTTTTTTTAAGGTATCTGTGACCAACAGATGCATATCTGTATTCCCAGTCATGTGAAATCCATAGATTAGATCCTAGTGCATTTATTTCAATTGACTGATTTCCTTATGAACTGTATCTTAGTAAAATCTTTGAAATTGTTGCATGTTGCGTTTATATTTTTGTTCGGTATAGTTAGCATACTAATCTAGCATGAGTGAGGATTGATGAAAGAAACTGTGAGATTGTTGCCACTTAACCTAACCCTCTTCTTCCTTTTCTCCACAGAACCGTATGCATGAGTCTCTCCACCTGTTCAACAGTATCTGTAACCACAGGTTCTTCGCCACCACCTCCATCGTACTCTTCCTCAACAAGAAGGACCTCTTCGAGGAGAAGATCAAGAAGGTCCACCTCAGCATCTGCTTCCCAGACTACGATGGTAAGAGTAACCCCAAGTATAAACAGCATATTAAAACTGCATGATTTCCCAAGGACAGGAATGATGGAAATGTTTTGTCTTCTACTGCAATATGATGCAGTGGCAAGATACTAGCCAACAGAATAGATACTGTCAACCTCATCACCTACAATTGAAAACAACTGAGAACCGCTTCATGAGCTGCCTGCTTACTCTGCCACTAGGCCCCAACACGTATGATGATGCCAGCGACTACATCAAGAAGCAGTTTGAGGAGCTGAACATGAAGAAGGGTGTCAAAGAAATCTACTCTCACTTGACCTGCGCCACGGACACAAAGAACGTTGAGATTGTGTTCGGAGCCGTGACAGACATCATTATCAAAGAGAACCTAAAGTCTTGCGGTCTGTTCTAAGCAGAAACACTAAAAAGGTGCAGTAGTTATCTCTTGTCTGTTCTTGTAACCCAAATTGACACCTAGCCTGTACACATTGACACTTCTAGTAGATTTGGAGGGCTCAGATAATAGACTTGCCTCAGACAGACAAGGTGACATTTTCACCATGTTGGATACACCCATCCAATTCTTTCAGATTTAAAGTGTTTCAAGGGTAGGTGTCGATTTGAAATTCAGCATCTTATTGTTCTTTTATGATTATATGTGGTTATTTTTTCACCTAAATGTTTTGGTTTTCTTCCTCACAGATTTTATTTTCCCCCTCATCCCTTCACTTGGATTCATGGTGAAGTTGAGCAGTAGGAACAGAACGCACAACAGAAGGCTTTGTAATGGCATAAGACTCTTCAGACCCTTCAATTCTAGACTATCCCATCCCTTCCTTCCTAACTCCTGACACCCTAAATGATGAGTAATGAATGCAAACACTAGGGAACAGCACCCACTTTACTCCAAAGGGAGTTAACACACATCATATCCAACAAATCGAACAAAGATGGCAACATGTCCCTCCTGGAGACAATGTGGATGATGATGTCCTTCAGATGGAAATGAGGATAAGAAGTCAGAAGAACAGCAGAATTAACATTTGTATGATATAGGTACTTTGTTATTCTGAATTATTTCTGGTTCTTTATGATGGGTTTGTGTTGAGGAATGAGGAAAGCTGCTCAGGACTCCAATTGATAAACTTATGAAAGAATATGTTTTGAGGTGATCCATCTTACTCAACATGGTCAGAGTGAAGTCCTTTCCAGTAACATTGCTCTTGCCCCATGATTTATAATGTTTTTATCTAGTTCTAAGTATCTGAAATTAGAACTCTGTTTGGATATGCCTACTGTTTTACACCAGATGTAACACAGTAAAAAAAGATATTTAGCTAATTCCAATTAGTGAGTTCAAATAGCCAGGTCTAAACTGGAATTTAAGTAAAAGTACCCTCAAAACAAGTTAGCAAAGTATTTTGTAAATACAATAGTAGAATAGTGGACCTTATATATTAATATTAAAATATGTATCAAAATGTTCAACATCAGTGACATGTCTAGTGATGTACATGTATATTTCATATTGACTATTGACAATTGAACCTGTAACTCTGACCGGTCTTGCGAAAGATAAGACATTCAAAATAAAGATCGACATAGAAACTGCCATTTCTGCATGTCATCATTCTTTGTATTTTTTTAATCAAGATATGTGATGTGACTTTTAGGCTTTAATTAATGTGTTGTACGAAATAACCCCCATTGTGGTTGAATCGTGTTGTGCTGTCAACCACTGACCCAGAGATACACAATGCCAACAAACACATTTATATGACACTATACAGTGCATTCGGAAAGAATTCAAACCCCTTGACTTTTTGCACATTTTGTTACGTTACAGCCTTATTCTAAAATCTATTTTTTTAAATTCCGCATCAATCTACACACAATACCCCATAATGACAAAGCGAAAACAGGTTTTTTATGTAACTTTTTTTTTTCGTGTGTTGAGATTGTTGTACATCTGTAAGGAACACAGTGGCCTCCTTCATTCTTAAACAGAAGAAGTTTGGAACCACCAAGACTCTTTCTAGAGCTGGCCGCCTGGCCAAACTGAGTAATCGGAGGAGAAAGGCCTTGGTCAGGGAGGTGACCAAGAACCCGATGGTCACTTATTGTCAGAGCTCTAGAGGTTCTCTGTGGATATGGGATAACCTTCCAGAAGGACAACCATCTCTGCAGCACTCCACCAATTAAGCCGTTATGGTAGTGGCCAAGCGGAAGCCACTCCTCAGTAAAAGGCACATGACAGCCCGCTTGGAGTTTGCCAAAAGGCACCTAAAGACTCCCAGGCCATGAGAAACAAGATTCTCTGGTCTGATGAAACCAAGATTGAACTCTTTGGCCTGAATGCCAAGCATCACATCTCAAGGAAATATGACACCATCCCTATGGTGATGCATGGTGGGATGTTTTTCAGCGGCAGGGACTGGGAGACTAGTCAGGATCGAGGGAAAGATTTGGTATTGGTATTTTATTAGGATCCCCATTAGCTGTTGCAAAAGCAGCAGCTACTCTTCCTGGGGTCCACACAAAACATGCAACATAATACAGAATGACATAATACAGAACATCATTAGACAAGAACAGTTCAAGGACAGAACTAAACTCAGCAAAAAAAGAAACGTCCCTTTTTCAGGACCATGTCTTTCAAAGATAATTCGTAAAAATCCAAATAACTTCACCGATCATCATTGTAAAGGGTTTAAACACTGTTCCCCATGCTTGTTCAATGAACCATAAACAATTAATGAACATGCACCTGTGGAACGGTTGTTAAGACACTAACAGCTTACAGACGTTAGGCAATTAAGATCACAGTTATAAAAATTTAGGACACTGACTCAAAAACACCAAAAGAAAGATGCCCAGGGTCCCTGCTCATCTGCGTGAACGTGCCTTAGGCATGCTGCAAGGAGGCATGAGGACTGCAGATGTGGCCAGGGCAATAAATTGCAATGTCTAAGACAGCGCTACAGGGAGACAGGACGGATAGCTGATCGTCCTCGCAGTGGCAGACCACGTGTAACAACACCTGATCGGTACATTCGAGCATCACACCTGCGGGACAGGCACAGGATGGCAACAAACAACTGCCCGAGTTACACCAGGCACAACATCCCTCCATCAGTGCTCAGACTGTCCGCAATAGGTTGAGAGGCTGGACTGAGGGCTTGTAGGCCTGTTGTAAGGCAGGTCCTCACCAGACATCACTGGCAACAACGTCACCTATGGGTTACAAACCCACTGTCGCTGGACCAGACAGGACTGGCAAAAAGTGCTCTTCACTGACGAGTTGCGGTTTTGTCTCACCAGGGGTGATGGTCTGATTCGCGTCTAACGTCGAAGGAATGAGCGTTACACCGAGGCCTGTACTCTCAATCGATTTGGAGGTGGAGGGTCCGTCATGGTCTGGGCGGTGTGTCACAGCATCATCAGACTGAGCTTGTTGTCATTGCAGGTAATCTCAACGCTGTGCGTTAATGCGTAGACCGCATTATCTACCAAGGGAATTCTCTTCAATCATAATCACAGCCGTATATATTCCCCCAAGCAGACACATCGATGGCCCTGAACGAACTTTATCTGACTCTTTGTAAACTGGAAACACACACCCTGAGGCTGCATTCATCGTAGCTGGGATTTTAACAAGGCTAATCTAAAAACAAAACTCCCTAAATTCTATCAGCATATCGATTGTGCTACCAGGGCTGGAAAAACACTAGACCATTGTTATACTAATTTCCGCGACGCTTTAAGGCCCTCCCCCCGCCCCCTTTCGGAAAAGCTGACCACGACTCCATTTTGTTGATTCCAGCCTACAAACAGAAACTCAAACAACAAGCTCCCGCGCTCAGGTCTGTTCAACGCTGGTCCGACCAATCTGAATCCACGCTTCAAGACTGCTTCGATCCCGCGGATTGGAATATGTTCCGCATCGCGTCCAACAACAATATTGACGAATATGCTGATTCGGTGAGCGAGTTCATTAGGAAGTGCATTGACGATGTCGTACCCACAGCAAGATAAAAACATTCCCAAAACCAGAAACCGTGGATTGACGGCAGCATTCGCGTGAAACTGAAAGCGCGAACCACTGCTTTTAACCAGGGCAAGGTGACCGGAAGCATGACCGAATACAAACAGTGTAGCTATTCTCTCCCGCAAGGCAATCAAACAGGCTAAGTCTCAGTACAGAGACAAAATCGGGTCGCAATTCAACAGCTCAGACACAAGAGGTATGTGCAGGGTCTACAGTCAATCACGGATTACAAAAAGAAAACCAGCCCCGTCGCCGGACCAGGATGTCTTGCTCCCAGACAGGCTAAACACTTTTTGCCCGCTTTGAGGACAAACAGTGCCCCTGACACGGCCCCTACCAAACCTGCGGGCTCTCCTTCACTGCAGCCGAGGTGAGTAAAAACATTTAAACGTGTTAACCTCGCAAGGCTGCAGGCCCAGAACGGCATTCCCAGCCGCGTCCTCAGAGCATGTGCAGACCAGCTGGCTGGTGTGTTTACGGACATATTCAATAATCCTTATCCAGTCTGCTGTTCCCACATGCTTCAAGAGGGCCACCAATTGTTCCTTTCCAAGAAAGCTAAGGTACTGAGCTAAACGACTACCGCCCCGTAGCACTCACTTCCGTCATCATGAAGTGCTTTGAGAGACTAGTCAAGGACCATTATCACCTCCACCCTACCGGAACTCCTAGACCCACTCCAATTTGCTTACCGACCCCAATAGTCCCCACAGACGACGCATCGCAACACTACACTGCAGCACTGCCCAACCCCATTCTGGACAAGACGGAATACCCATGTGAGATGCTGTCATCCGATTACAGCCTCAGCATTTAACCCATAGTACCTCCAAACTCGTCAATCAAGCTCGAACCCTGGGTCCTCGACCCCCCCCCCCGGCCCTGTTGCAACTGGTCCGGACTTCCTTGACGGGCCGCCCCCAGGTGGTGAGGGTAGGGTAACAACACTCCACCCGCCTGATCCTCAACACTGGGCCCCACAAAGGGTGCGTTCTGAGCGCCTCTCCTGTATCCCTGTTCACCACGACTGCGTGGCCCATGCACGCCTCCAACTCAATCATTCAAGTTTTGCGGATGACACTAACAGTGGTAGGCCTGAATTACAACAACGACGAACGCCTACAGGGAGGAGATGAGGGTCTCAGGAGTGGTGGTGTCAGGAAACATAACCTCCACACGTCAACGATCAACAAAACAAAGGAGATGATTGGGTGGACTTCAGGCAAACACAGAGGGAGCACCCCCCTATCCACATCGACGGTCAGTAGTGGAGAAGCGTGGAAAGTTTTAAGTTTCTCGGTGTACACCATCACGACAAACTGAAGTTGGTCCACCCACACGACAGCGTTGTGAAGAAGGCGCAGCAGCGCCTCTTCAACCTCAGAGGCTGAAGAAATTCAGGCTGTCACAAAAGCAACTCAAAAAACTTCTAACAGTGCAGCAATCGAGAGCAATTCCTGTCGGGCGTGTAATCACCGCCTGGTACGGCATACTGCTCCGCCCACAACCGTAAAGGCTCTCCAGGGTAGTGAGGTTCTGCAGAACGCAATCACCAGGGGCCAAAACTCCTGCCTCCAGGACACCTCACCACCCGATGTCACACGGAAGGCATAAGATATCAAGGAAACAACCACCCAAGCCACTGCCTGTTTCACCCCGCTATCCCCAGAAGGCGAGGTCAGTACAGGTGCATCAACAGGACCGAGAGACTGAAAAAACAGCTTCTATCTCAAGGCCATCGACCTGTAAACAAGCCACCACTAACATTTAGCGGGCCGGCTGCCAACATACTGACTTCAACTCCAGCCTTTAAAACATGGGAATTGATAGGAAATTATGTAAAAAATGTACACTAGCCCTTTAAACCAATGCCACTTAATACAATGTTTAACATACCCTAATTACCCATCTCATAATGTATTATACTAGTACTTTCTACTATCATCTAAACTGGCCATCTTGCCATCTTATGTAATAATGTACCACAGCCACGTTAAACTAATGCAACTTTATGTTTTACATTACCCTACAGTCTTCAATCTCCCATATGTATATACCGTACCTCTATAACATCCTACTGGCCATCTGCCATGCCGTTCTGTACCCCACTCATTTCATATATCTTTATGTACATATTCTTTATCCCTTTACACTTGTGTGTGTGTGTAAGGTAGTAGCTTGTGGAATTGTTTAGGTTAGATTACCTGTTGGTTATTACGTGCATTGTCCGGAACTAGAAGCACAAGCATTTCGCTACACCTCGCATCTAACATCTGGCTAAACATGTTGTATGTGACTAATAAAATTTGTTGATTTTGATTTGATTTACAGGGAGACATCCTCCTCCCTCATGTGCGTAACCCTTCCTGCAGGCCATCCTGACCTGACCCTCCAACATGAACAATGCACCAGCCATACTGCTTCGCTAGTACCTGACAGGAAGTCAGTGTTCTGCCATGGCCAGCGAAGAGCCCGGATTCTCATCCCATTTGACAAGCTGGGACCTGTTGGATTGGGAGGGTGAGGGCTAGGGCTTCCCCCCAGAAATGTCCGGTGAAACTTGCAGGTGCCCTTGGTGGAAGAGTGGGGGTAACATCTCACAGCAAGACATGACAAATCTGGTGGCATTCCATGAGGAGGAGATGCCACTGCAGTCTTAATCAGCTGGTGGCCACACCAGATACTGACTGTTACTTTTGATTTTGACCCCGCCTTTGTGTCAGGACCCATTATTTAAA
>NW_019942659.1:57446-67816 GCF_002910315.2 Salvelinus sp. IW2-2015 | reverse complement strand
TTTATGTACTAAATACCTAAATAATCACCCAGAATTACATCTACACAGAACGGATCATACATTGATTACAAATGATGTCATAAAGAAAACGTCCCTGGTGGACGTAGCCGACAGGACGGCTGGTTACACAAAGGAAAGGGGGCGGGGTTTGAATGAAAGAGCGGGAAGACTGAGGAACAAAAAGGTTTTGTGTCTCCATTGGGCCGTAGGCAGCTATGCTATCGTAAATACAGTATCTTATGCATTCTAAATAACCGCCCATTTGAAAAAGGAGAATGCAATAAATATTTACTCTGAGATGCACTTCGGTAGATTGGTCGTAGATGGGAGACCGGGTGGTCCAGCATGGATCTCTGGTCCTCTGAAGACTGTCTAGTGGTGAACTGGAGTGTGGTAGAATGGATACTCTGTCCGTCCTCTCCTAGCCCACGTTTAGCGGGCAGAGAGGGTAGCACTTCTTTAGTGAATAAGAGTTCAAAGTTCACACCAAGTGGCCATACTATAAGCTCATGCTATATTCTGGCTGGTATAGTCAAAATTCATCCTTCCGGCGTGTAGGTCGTCACCTTCACATTGAAATTCGATGCCAATTTCGTTAGGTTCTTGCTGATGTTGGCTTAGTTCTGTAGGTGGTCTTTGTCCTTTCAACATGGGGACTGCCAGTCCGCACGTCCTTGGAACAGAAAGTTACATTTTCGTTAAGGGGCTTATATAGCATTGGGAGAGAGGGCCGTGTTTCAGAGTTTACACCCAGTGTCTGTTCACATGGGCGGTTTTGTCATAGAGTTTACTCTATGACAAACCGTTCTCTCATTAAGAAGCTAAATTACATTTCATCTTTTCACAAATAGTTTCACATTTAAATTGCACAACAATTCCATGTGAATCTGATAACTAGAATGTGTAGACTTTCCAAGATACAGTTTATGTCGTCCTATCATCAGTAATCATGTCTCAGACGCCAAACTGATCTGACATCATATTCATTAAGTCCCAACGCATATTTTCAACTGGTTGGATTACCGAAATATGGTTCCGTTTGATGTCACCAGACTCTCCATGTTAACAAAGGGATTTTCAATAGTCACATCGGTAGAGTAGAGAGAGAGGAAAAAGGGGAAAGGTATTTATGGGGGTCAAAAACCTCTCCCCTCAGGCCAACGTCATGACACCTTGAACAGCGTTCCAGCGGTGTGAATTTGATCAGAGCATGTACTGTGTATTCTCTTTAGCAGAGTGAAGTGAGTTCGGGAAGAATCAATCAAATTTCAATCACATGTATTTATATAGTCCTTCTTACATCAGCTGATATTTCAAAGTGCTGTACAGAAACCCAGCCTAAAACCCCAAACAGCAAGCAATGCAGGTGTAGAAGCACGGTGGCTAGGAAAAACTCCCTAGAAAGGTCAAAACCTAGGAAGAAACCTAGAGAGGAACCAGGCTATGAGGGGTGGCCAGTCTTCTTCTGGCTGTGCCGGGTGGAGATTATAACAGAACATGGCCAAGATGTTCAAATGTTCATAGATGACCAGCATGGTCAAATAATAATAATCACAGTAGTTGTCGAGGGTGCAACAGGTCAGCACATCAGGAGTAAGTGTCAGTTGGCTTTTCATAGCCGATCATTAAGAGTATATCTTAAGCAATGCAGGTGTAGAAGCACGGTGGCTAGGGAAAGAACTYTCTAGAAAAGTGATTTCGGGAAGTATTACTGAATGTATACATCTTCGAAGTAGTTTTCACAATAACAAAACATTGTATGTCTGAAGTCCGAATCAAAAACACTTACCAAAATAACATGGCTGCTGTAGTAGAACGTTCATTTTGATTGGCAATTTTCACGTCCCCTGATTTAAAGATTTGTCCATGTGTCCAACAGGATTATTAGAGAAACCGTTTTATCTGGCAAAAGCATGTAAATCAAACTATTCATCTGATTGTCCACAATAATCACATTATTGTGTGCATGTAACCATACTCAGTGTAGAGGAATTCAACTGCAACCACAACGCACACAACACACGCACACACACACACACACACACACACACACACACACACAACACACACACCCAGGTACTGAGAGGCTGAAAGTTCGCAGACTGTCAAACCAGCGCAGTATTTCCTTATCATCGCTACACGTTGTGACTGACAGGCGCCCCGTCCAATCAATGCATGTCGTTCAATCTAGCGAGGGAGCGCTCTGGGAATTTTTTTTTCTTCTCACTATCGAATTGAAAAGTAGCCCGCTTAAAATGTGTCTGTAATCGTCTGTTTTAGCCGACAGCCTTGCACTAGTGAAAAACACTGAATTAACCCATTTTTATGGTTACTTTAATAGCTCATTAAAGTATAATATCAGCCCATATATCAGTGAGTATGTCTGTCTGAACTCTGATGCCTCTGAAACAAGGTTGTTCTCTGTTTGTGTGTCTGTCTGTCTGACAATGTGGACAATGAAGCATGGCTGACTACCAGAGAAGAACACTGTCACCCTCCTGTCCAGGGTATTTTTAGCGTGAGGAGTTAAGGTCTACAGTACCAGGGTTTGAATTCTCTAAGCTTGTATGTCTAGTCTGCCTCACTTGGGGGTAGAATGACATGCACTGGAGCATACTGCCCCTTCCTGTCTGCTCCTCTCTCTCTCTCCCTCCCTCTCTCCTCCCTCCCTCCCTCCTCCCTCCCTCCCTCCCCCCTCCCTCCCTCTCTCTCTCTCCTCTCTCCCCTCCCTCCTCCCTCCCTCCCTCCCCTCTCTCCCTCTCTCTCTCTCTCTCTCCCTCCCTCCTCTCTCTCCTCCCTCTCTCTCCCTCCTCTCTCTCTCTCTCTCCTTCTCTCGCTCTCTCTCCGCTCTCTCCCCTCTCTCCATCCGTCCTTTCCTCCCTCCTCCCTTCTGCACAGACATCTCAAGTGTCTGTTTGTCTGGTCCCCCTCATGTATGGCGTGCTTGGCAGGAATCTCCTGGTGTCTGCTGGAGTGTAGTACCCTAGCTGGTAAGGAAAGACTCTTTGATGGGCCCCAGAGAGTTATTAATATGCTCCACTAAATAAGATTTAATTTAGTTAACACACTTCTACAGAGAGAGACCTCTCCAGCCTCTTCAGTGTTGTCAGACCTGTGAAGGGCTGAAGGAAACGACATGGCGCTCGCTGGAGCGAGTTACTCTGTGAAAGGGGAAAAACAGATTCATTTCGTCTCCCATTGTCTGATTATATAATCTCCCATTGTCTGTATATGTACTAGTCTCCCATTGTCCTTATTATACTAGTTCCATTGTCTGTGTATAGTTACTAGTCTCCCATTGTCTGTATTAGTACTAGTCTCCCATTGTCTGTATTAGTACTAGTCTCCCATTGTCTGTATTAGTACTAGTCTCCCATTGTCTGTATTAATAGTAACATAGTCAGGCAGTTGGTTGTCGTCTGTCTTCTTGTTTGCAGCTCTTGTCTTTGGCTCTGTGTTGTTGGGCCTTAAATATGGACCTCAAATCAGTCAATTCCACGTGACATTTTAATATTTTTTATTTGACCTTTATTTAACAAGTCAGTTAAAGAGTCGGTGTAGCCTCTCCCTTCCCCTCGGCGTGGGGCTCAGGACCGGGACAGAGGCTGCGTTTATAAGGGGATGTGCCATTAAGAACTAATTCTTATTTACAATGACGGCCTAGGAACAGTGGGTTAACTGCCTTGTTCAGGGGCAGAACACAATATTTTTAACTTGTCAGCTCGGGGGATTAGATCTAGCAACCTTCCGGTTACTAGTCCAATACTCTAACCACTAGGTTACCTACAGTACCACATGACTTTATTAAATTATTTACTTWAAAAAAAAATACTACTCCTTCAGGATTTTAGACTAGCTAAATATTTCCGTGTGTATACGTACTTCACCTAGGCTAACCTAGGCCTACCGATACAATATCTGACAATTAGTTGTTTTTATTTGTCCCCTGAATGGCAAACCGGTCTTTTGATCCACCTTTGGTCAAGATGGTATCTCAGTAGCAGTCATTGATTTATTTCACCTTTATTTAAGCAGGGAGATCCATTGAGACCAATGTTTCTGTTTTCAAGGGAGCCCTCCATTACAAGATCAGCAGCAATTACACAAAAAAAAAGTTATAGAATTTATACATTTTTTTAAACAAACACACATTCCTCATTGAAGGTCATTGAGTGAATAAATTAACAAACCACTGGTATGATGTCATCGAAAAGCAGATGTGGAACTGACACTCTCTGTCGGCTTGGTAACCCGAACATTAAGACAACTCTTAGCACCAGCTGCTCATCGCCCCCAACCACACATACAAACAGTCACAGCACTAGCTGCCCCTCCCCCCAGCCCAACCACAAACACAGTCACAGCACCAGCTGCCCCCCACCCCCAACCAAACCAAACCCAACCCTTACTAACCAAACCCTTCCTTAACCAACCCTTCCTAACACTACCCATCCCTTCCTAACCCAACCCAACCATTCCTAAACCAAACCGTCCTATCCCAACCCTTCCTAACCCTTCCTAACCCTTCCTAACACAACCATTCCTAAACCAACCCTTCCTATCCCAACCCTTCCTAACCTTTCCTAACCCTTCCTAACACAACCATTCCTAAATCCTAAACCAACCATATCCTAAAACCAACCGCTTCCTATCACAACCACTTCCTAACCCTCTCCTTAACCAACCCAACCCTACCATCCTTCCTAACCCATTACCCGATTCCTGAAACCAAACCCCTATCCCTAACCCTACCAACTTCCCTTACCCAACCCTTCCTAAACACAACACCATCCTAAACCACCCTCCTATCCCAACCCAACTCTAACCCTTCGTAACCCTTCCTACATAACATCTACAACCCCTATCCCAACACCTCCTCAACCCTAATAACCGAATCACCAACCCCTTCCCCAAACCCTACACCCCTTCCTAACCCAACACATTCCTAACACCAAAACCCTTCCTAACCCTACATTTCTAACCCCAAACCCTTCCAAACCAACCTTCCTAACACCACCAATTCCAACCCAACACTTCCTAACCCAACCCTTCCTAACCCTCTAACCCAAACCACTTCCTAACCCAACCCTTCATAACCCTCAACACTTACCATCCTAACCCAAACCCTTCCCAAACCAACCCTTCCTAACCCAACCATTCCTAAACCAACCTTCCAACCCAACCCTTCCCAACCCTTCTAAACCAACCCTTCCTAACCCTTCCTATCCCTTCATAACCCAACCCTTCCTTACGTTACCTTCCAAACCCAGCCCATCCCAACCCTTCCTAATCCAACCCTTCTAAACCTACCCAACCCTTCTTAACCCAAACCCAACCCTTCCCAACCCAACCAACCGTTCCTAAACCAACCCTTCCTAACCAACCCTACCCAACCCTTCCTAACCCAAACCTTCCTACCAACCCCTTTCCTAACCTAACCCTTCCTAACATCTACCCAACCCTTTTCCTAAACCCAACCCCTTCCTATCGCTTTCCAAACCCGACCCTTTCCTCAACCCTTCGCAAACCCAGAACCCCAAACCCTTCCTTAACCCAACCCTATACAAACACATTATCCACTCGCATCCTGAAAATGCCCTCCCAACCGCATTCTTAGAGCTGGAAGATAGCCCCGCTATACCCTAGACCCATTACATGCAGCGCAAGTTCGTCATAATCCCTTCCAATATCCCCGTCCTCGATCAGACCAGGATGTTGTGGTCCAGGGAGTATTCATTCCGCCGCACTTCTGTTTGCAAAAAGACGCTTTTAAATGGCTAAATCCAAATCCGCGAACCACTTACAGCCAATAGACCACCGACCGCTTACCACTAATACACCATCCTATTCTCCTGCTAATCTCAACTCCCGATTCCGTACTACATGTATGTATCACCCCTTTCAACAATTTAGAGCCAACGTACAGCCTGACACTACACTGAGACGTTTATCTCACTTACTCACAAACCTAGCAACCCGATCGCTCACATAGCAACGGTTACCGCTTAGCCAAATACAACCTCGGTCTGTAATTGAATGCTCGTCAAGTGTCCTTGCTTACCAACCACTCCAGACATCAATACCTCTCACAACCCTTCCTAAATCCCCGCAACCTTGCCTACGTTACCACTCTCATCACCCATAACCAACTTCAACACTTCCTTGAAAACAGTAGCTCCTTATCCTAAGTCAGATCATACCCACGCGCACCTAAGTAGTGTCCCTAATCGTTTCATCCAAAAACACACGTCAATCCTATGCCTTCGCCCGCTAACCTAACCTCATAAACACTTCCGAAGTAAACACCAAACTACATTTCATACAAAGCTTCCTAACCCACAACCTCTATATATCTGCTCAGTACGACCTAAACATCTCTCCATACACACAAACTCTTCTCGTTACACCCTTGAACCTCTAGCTGTAACCCAAACCTTGCGTCGCATACCCCCTAGACCCATTACGCCTTCAGCACGTAACGTCAATACCATTTCATCAACACACCGCCTTCACATTAACCCAGAACCAACTTGTCGCTATGACTACATAACCATAGTGTCATATACCGACAGATCTAACCCTAACTACCATCCCCTAACCTCTCTTCTACCTAAAAACAACCCTTGACCTAATCTGTTAAATACCCATATAGCCCAAGCACCCTCCGTGCAACCCCGTCCTGTGATGGAGATATTGCAATCTAGACATGATACGGTCCTCTATCATCACCTATCATCGACTTGCTCGTATATATCACATCATATCAGATAACTGCTGTTAGGTAGTATACTGCGCATTTTCTACATCCAGCAGATGCACACAAGCTGCTGATAACGATGAAAATTCAATACGTTTAGAGTCGTAGAGCAATATAGAGAGTATCAGATAGCTCTATTCTCAAACACCGTATCACCTGTACTGCTACTGATTAAGCGAAACTTTCGCTATACCGTGCCTCAGCAGACTGGAGGATATTCAGCCGATGCCACGTTAGGTAACCTAGGGTCAATTACCACATACGGGACTCGTCTTAAGCCTAGCCTTCACAGAACTGGGGTGAACACTGCGAAGATGGGCGCTCAACTTAGAAACTGCAGCAAGAGGCGTCCATGACCAAAGGCCACAACTAGCCTCATCACATTTGACTGGCCTGCCGTGGCCGCCTCAACCAGACCGGGGGCACATGCCGTGCTCGTATACTGATAGCGAAGATTGACAGTCAGTTCCTGCCAGGATGAGCTTGCTCACCATGCAGGACCGGGGAATAGAAATACCATGCTCCTAAACCGAATCTTTGAAACGCTAGCGAGACTAAGAGCCCTTCCCACGCACTTGGCTCTTCCACCAGACCCGGGTAAGCGTACTGTAGCTACACACTTGACGATACCGCCTCCACGACCGTACTGCAGCTCTAGGCACTGCAGACCTACAGCGAGACGTGAGAGCGAATAAAGGATACGAATACCTGACCTGCAATACGGCCGATCACCAGACCTTGCATAGAACCTGTCCCAACCATACAAGCATCCTGCTAGTAGGACTGCCGACTACTGTAACCTCCGAGTCTTCGATGTTAGACCCTGCGATTACCACGAACGCTTGTAGAAGCTTTGTGCTAGTGACACGCTGGAATAGGGATCAGCACGGACTACAGAGCTTAGACCCGTCAGTGGCTACGCGCATACACCGCGCAGATCACGATATAGCACTGCATATCGCTAGAGGATTAGCACGTGGCGGACACGGAACGCACCTAGAGTAAAGACACCCACGAAAGATGAACGATACGTGCATTCACTGTACGATATAGAACTCGCATACGCGGACTCAAGACCTGCAGTAGACAAAGACCTATGCAATCTACGGCGTTACGCACTGCCATACGCGACGACTATGACCTGGCATAACCGAATACGACTGCGAGCACTGTACGACTAGGTACGTGACGTTACAGCGAGGTAGACTGCCGATAGCGAGCCATAGACTGCATATACACGCAGAGACTAAGTATCAGTGCATTAGTTCGCAGTACACTGCATTATCGATAGACTAGCATGGCTATCGAACATCTGGCTCTCCCCACTGCCAGACCGTAGACTCAGCATGAAGCACCGGATATACATGCGATAACCAGGACTATGAGAAGCGTGCATGGCGATAGGACAAGTGACCATTACGAGTAGCGCGACTTAGCACAGATGCGATACGATAGACTAGCATACGCATATAAGGACATGCTATACGCGATGAGACTGCGATACTGACCTAACCTGCCAACTGCCCGACTCAGACCTGCATACGCAGATAGACTGCATACGAAGACTGCATACGTATAGACTGCATACGATATGACTGCTTACGCGCATAGGACTGCATCCACGATTATACTGCAATACGCAGATAGACTGCATAACGAATAGACTGCATACGCGATAGACCTGCAATGCACAAGCAACGAGAATGACTGCATGATAGATTGAATGGAGACGCAGAAAGATGCGGCAACATTAGCACCAGAGACATAGACTGGCATACGAAAAGAGTGTAGACTGCATTACGCGGACCATTGTAGAGCTATAGAACGCGTGCGGATACGACTTTTCACGATCACCGCAGCTGACACGATAGAAGTAGAGCATAGAAGACTGCATATACGACGAGGTAAGACTGCACACCAAGACGACGATTTAGTACATGCTTATAGTCAGCCGCATAGAGCAGCATCCATACTAGGCAGATAGACTCTGTGCCTTACTTCCATGATCAGACTGCCATATCCGATAGACACTGCATCACGCAGATCATACACTCTGACATAATCGATTAAGACTGCAGACTACCATACGATAGCACTGCATACATGCACGCGAAAGCAGGTAGACGTTTGACGAAGTAGGAGCGACTGACAGAGGCATGCAAGATCCCAGACAGCCGCACTGATATTTATGAGAACTGCTCAAAAAATACGCCATATACGGTACATGACGACTGAGGGACCATGACGTATAGCTACCAAGCCACTTGCACCATACGTCCAAACGAACGTAGACCTGCATTCACGCGATAGACTACGGCATATACCAGATCTCATGAGACAGTTAGCGGGAGCATGGACGAACAAGACCCCTAGAGACATCTCGCCATCGAGCGTAGTCCAGGACTACCGCACTAGTTTACGATAGCTACCTTGGCACTACTGTCCGCCCCACGTCACTGTACGAGGATCTGACAATAGAGCGATAGACATCAGAGGCATTGACGCGAGCAGGAAGAGCAGGCACCAGCGAGCATTTAGAGCGCTGCATAACACGCGTATAGAACGCATACGGCGATAGACATGCATACGTACAGAGAGTAACGCACTGTCAGTAACGCGATACGTACATCGGCATATCTCGACTAGTACCGCAATACCCGCCGATAGACCTGCACGGCCATACCGTGTCATCAGGTAAGACAGTCTACAGCATGCTAAAGTTAAGATGTGCAGTGATGAACAAGTATCCCACGTATTATACTCCAAACTATCAATCTAACAGCAACTAAATGCGTCCGAGGTGTTAATCCTTTCAGGTCCTACTCTCTCTTTTCTCAGTGTTAGTTACTCGCACCTGGAATCTCTGTTAGAGTAGATCAATGGCTTAACCATGATGACACTGCGTATAACCACTAAGAGCACAGGTGAGTTGTATAGTTACCTGCAGTTGTCTTAGCTGCATAGATGTGTGTAATAATATCATTTGTAGATCATAATAAGTAAGAACGTAGAGCATGATAACGTAATGTTGCATACGTCGTCCAGTGAGCTTGTCAGTGCTGTTTCCTAGTGTAGTGTCAGTGCTGTTGTGCTTACAGTACTTGTAAGTAAGGCCCTGCTAAGTCTTAGCTTGTCTGATTCTATCCGATGTGTAAGCTTGTCTAGTTTGCTAGTTGTACAAGCAGTGCATGTACGTTGATGCTAGTGCTGTCCTATGAAGTGTAGTTGTTCAGTACTGTTACTCATTTATAGTTAGTTGTCAGTGTGTAGTTGTCAGTGTAGTTAGATCAGTTGCACTGATTTCAGACTGTATGTTGATCACTATGCTGTTTGCTCAGTGCCTGTTTCACAGTCTGCTTTGTTTTCAACGTGTATTCAGTGCATGTTTTCATGTAGTTGTTACAGTGCTGGCTTTTCCAGTGCTGTTCAGTGTCGTTCTAAGTGCTTGTTTTTTCAGGTTCTGATTATTGTCATCAGTTTTTAACCAGAATGTAAGAAGTCCGTCACGTGCTGCTTTCAGTGCTTGTTTTTCTCAGGAATGTATTTCATTTGCCGATGTGCTGTTTGTCCATCTAGTGCATGTTGTCAGTGCTGTCCAAGATGGTGTCCGCAT
>NW_019942659.1:55596-57421 GCF_002910315.2 Salvelinus sp. IW2-2015 | reverse complement strand
CAGGAAAGAACCCAAAGATATTTACAATGTCGTTAATGTTTCAGTTTCCCTTTTTGTTTTGTTTCTCACCTGGAACTCCTGATTAGATTGGATGATGACACTGCGTACCATAGAGGCAAGGAGTTTTTCCTCAGTTGTTTAGATGGCATTATTAAGTCATAATAATGAACTGAGTGTAGTTGTCCAGTGCTGTTTCCAGTGTAGTTGTCGAGTGCTGTTTCCAGTGTAGTGTCAGTTGGCGGTTGTCAGTGTAGGTGTCAGTGTGTTTCCAGGGTAGTTGTCAGTGCTTATTCAGTAGTAGTTGTCAGTGCTGTTTCCAGTTGTAGTTGTCAGTTGCTGTTGTCAGTGTAGTTGTCAGCTGTAGTTCGTCCAGTGTATTGTCAGGGCTGCTTTGTCAGTGTAGCTTGTCATGCTAGTTGTCAGTTGCTGTTTCCAGGCTGTTTTTCAAGTGTAGTGTCCAGTGCTGTTTTCAGTTGTAGTTGTCAGTGCTGTTGATCAGTGCTGTCACTGCTTTTTCAGACTGTATGTTGATCACTAGTGCTGTTGTCAGTGTAGTTCGTCAGGTGCTGTGTGTGTTTTCACGTGTATTGTCAGTGCATGTTTTCCAGTTGTGTTGTCAGTTGCTGGTTTTCCAGTATGTGTCAGGGCTGTTTGTCCAGTGCTGTTTTTCAGTGTAGTTGTCAGTGCTGTTTTCAGTATGGTTGTCAGTGCTGTTTTCAGTGCTGTTTTCAGTGCTGTTTTCAGTGTAGTTGTCAGTGCTGTTTTCAGTGCTGTTTTCAGTGTAGTTGTCAGTGCTGTTTTCAGTGTAGTTGTCAGTGCTGTTTTCAGTGTAGTTGTCAGTGCTGTTTTCAGTGCTGTTTTCAGTAAATCTTTCACTAAGTGATTCTGCATGCAGTGGAGAAGTCTTAGTTTCTACTTTTTGATGTTCAAGTCCTCTTCTGACTCCTTCTGATTCCTCGCTACCCTCCAGTACGGACTGCTCTACTCCCTAACACTCTGTCTTCACAGATTATATTGTGAAGGCCGAGGATGGAACTCGAGGATGGAAGAAAGGTAATATTAGGTTTACTGCATGAACACTCAGAATGAAAGTACATCGTACTTTTAAGTGGAGCTTTGTACCCAAGTTTTCCTTGAATAATCTTCCATCTCCATCTTTAAACACTTAGCCAGTTCAAATCGACAGGCAGCTAAGCTGTAGGCCTATAARCTGTAGGTCAATAATTTATAGAGAGAGGGGATCGTTCAGTTGGGGATCAGGACAAACTGACAAGGTGTTTGTAGGAAGAAGGGTAGGGTTGAACAGTTATGGTAACTTTCCCAACATTTCCTCGGGTTTTCCACAAATCCAATTGGGAGAAGTCTGGATTTCCTGCTTATTCCAGGAATCTCCCAACCAGGGAAATTACCAGAATTTTGCAACCCTACGGAAAAACCCAAATGTTCAGTCACATACACAGCACAGTGGGTTAATTTCTGCTAATTCGATTTAAGTTTGTATTTTTCCCACATTGCCCACCTCAGGAAAAAGGGTATGACGAGTTAGCTACCTGGTGGTTTCTTGATTGTTTTGCCATCTTAATTCAGGAGCAACAGCGTAAAACCACAGACCGTCTCTCTCATGTTACCTCCGCTCATCAACAGGCCTTCGTCGAGGAGCAAGGCCCATACACAACCTGCCTGCCTCTAATGTTTGGCTCTGCTGTTATAACAGAACATAGACCGCCTGCCTGCCTCTGCTGTTATGACAGAACATACACAGATTATCTGCCTCTGCTGTTATGACAGAACATACACAGATTATCTGCCTCTGCTGTTATGACAG
>NW_019942659.1:26988-53924 GCF_002910315.2 Salvelinus sp. IW2-2015 | reverse complement strand
CTCCACCAGCTCCAGTCCATTCGTCTCCACTCCACCAGCCTCCACTCCACCAGCCTCCACTCCACCAGCCTCCACTCCACCAGTCTCCACTCCACCAGTCTCCACTCCACCATTCTCCCAATGGCTCTTTATCCTCCAAGTAGCATTGACCTCTAAGGTGTCAGAAATATGGACACGCTTTCAGATGACGGAGACTTTGCCAGTCCTTCCTTTCTCCTTGGCCCCTCTCTTAAGCCTGCATGGGACTCTTGTCTGCTCTGTCTGCAGAGTAAGGTATTGTAGGAGGCTGTGAATAGTAGGTGTCAAACTTCATAGTTCTCATTTTGCTTCCTGTACATGCCAGAAGAAAAGTGCTCTCCGTGCTGGTTTTCCCTTTGTGCCGGGCGCTCTCTAGTCATCCTGGGAACAGACCACATTCCAGCCACAATCAGACTCTTTGTGCCTGAGGCATTGTACCCTTCTCTGTTATGCCGACAGCCCTCCTAGCTTCTTTACTAATGTATGCAAGCATATCGTAAAAAGTCTAGACTATTATTTATTTTTTCTTGCTACTATGCGAGGAAAATGGGTAAGAGAATGAGAATATCTGATGCGTTGTTTTCTGTGACGCTACTGCTCTAGTATGTATTCATAAAGTACCTTTGTGCATCGTGCATAAGTTATGGTTTAAGGTTGCGCCTTATTCACCACACTGTCTGTGTKTGTGTGGACCATTTCAGATTGTCAGTGATGTGTACGCCGAGGAACCTCGAAGCTTTTCACCTTCTCCACTGTGGTCCCGTTGATGTTGCAACCAGGAGGAGTGCTCTTCTGTCTACTATTGKGCCCACTAAGAGACCTCAGAACCACCGCTGATGGCCACAGTTGCGATTGATGTTTAAACTCAACTATACATACCGGTATGAACATCATTGTTTTTAGCAGGATGGACCAAAAAACGCTAACTTCCTTGTTTCTACACTTTGGACCAGTAGGAGACTACAGAACAACCGTTCAGTGTTCTGTGTTCTACACTTTGGACCACTAAGAAAATACAGAACAACCGTTCAGGATCCCGATAGCCTGGCTACCCATCCACGTCGCTCCAGCCAGGAGCCACGCMCCACGAGCATTTCTTCTTCGCTGGTCAATTTGTTTTTGTACAACGCCCCTCATTTTGACGTCAGCACAAACAACTTCTAGGATGGCAGTTTTAAACGGAGTGTATGGAGCGATCGATAAAGCAGCGTAATGAAATTCAGGATGAGCTGTTTTTCTTCACTTTTCTTTTTTATTAAAAACAGTTTACTTCAGTTTATTTTAGTAAATACTTTTTTTTAACAGTAATGTTTCTTTAAAACTGCATTGTTGGTTAAGGGTTTGTAAGTAAGCATTTCACTGTAAGGTCTACCTACACCTGTTGTATTCAGCATTTCACGGTATGGTCTACTACACCTGTTRTATTCAGCATTTCACTGTGAGGTCTACTACACCTGTTGTATTCAGCATTTCACTGTAAGGTCTACAACACCTGTTGTATTCAGCATTTCACTGTAAGGTGTACCTACCTGTTGTATTCAGCATTTCATTGAGGTCTACCTACCTGTTGTATTCAGCATTCACTGTGAGGTCTATCACCTGTTGTATCAGCATTTCACTGTAAGGTCTACTACACCTGTTTTGTATTCAGCACATTTCACTGTTGAGGTTCTACACCTGTTGTATTGCAGATTTCACTGTAATGGTCTACTACAACCTGTTGTATTCAGCATTTCACTGTGAGTCTACTACACCTGTTGTATTCAGCATTTCACTGTGAGGTCTACTACACCTGTTGTATCAGCATTTCACTGTGAGGTCTACTACACCTGTTTGTCAGCATTTCACTGTGAGGTCTTCTACACCTGTTGTATTTCAGCATTTCACTGTAAGGTCTACTACACCTGTTGTATTCAGCATTTCCACTGTAAGGTCTACTACCACCTGTTGTATTCAGCATTTCAACTGTTAAGAGGTCTACTACACCTGTTGTATTCAGCATTTCAATGTAAGTCTACTACACCTGTTGTATTCGGCACATGTCTAAATATTACTATGTTTGATATTGATTTTAAGTTTGTTCAGGCAACGTGTCCTAGGTCCAACAAAAAACAACTGCTCTGTTGGTGTCCCAGGATAGGGTGCAACTACGTGTTAGACTATGGGCCCTCGTCAAAAGTAGTGCACTACCAAGGGAATAGGGTGCCAACTCCTGGTCAAAGTAGTGCAACTACCAAGGGAATAGCGGTGCAACTCTGGTCAAAAGTAGTGCCTACCAAGGGAATAGTGACGCCATTTTGGATGCATTCGTATTGATCTGTCTTCACTCAACTAGTGATATATTATTTTTTTATCCAGGATTCATAAACCAAACTGTAGTTAATGTTACTTGATTTTCCCTGTTAGACAAACTTAATGATGTGTATAATGTACTGTTTTTCTATGGCTAAACGTTGCTTTATTAAATGCTTTCTAAATCTTTCAGCATTTGTTAAATCTTAACAGGGAATACAATGTGGAATTAATTATACTTATGTTTAGTCAAAGTTGTTTTAGTTGTTTCTTTGATTAGGATCACAATATTTCAATTTAGGATAAACTAACTCTGGCCTAAACTCAATGATTTGAAAATCTCCACCCTCACTATTCTGAAGGATTGTGCCGCTACCTGTTTTCTTCCCAGATATCAACTGAACCAATTACATTCTAGCCTGAGTGAAACGTTCTTTGAAGTTTTGATTGAACTGGTCACAATGCTTTCAATCAGCCTACGTTTCCAAAAACATCAACTGTAACATCTCTGTACCGTAGCCTAACTTAATATGGACAACATCTCTGCTACTATCTACTATACAGACAACCATCTACCTTAGTCTACTAACTACTATATAGACAAATCTCCTAGTCTACTAACTACTATACCAGACACAACATCTCTAGCCTAGCTAACTTACTATACAGAACAACATCTCCTAGTCCTACTACTTACTATTACAGGACACATCTCCTAGCTCCTACTAACTACTAATACAGACAACATCCTTCCTAGTCCTAACTATACTATAAGATAACAATGCTCCTAGTCTACTAACTACTATATAACAACATCTTCCTAGTGTTACGAACTACTATACACGACAACATCTCCTAGTCTACTAACTACTATATAGACAACATCTCCTAGTCTACTAACTACTTATACAGACACATCTCCTAGTCTACTAACGTACTATACAGAGACAACATCTCCTAGTCTACTAACTATATACAGACAACATCTCCTAGTCTATCTAACCTACGATATGACAACATCTCCCTTAAGTCTTACTACTACTATACAGACAACATCTCCTAGTCTACTAACTTCACTATACAGGACAACATCTCGCTAGTCATGTAATACCGTAACTACTATAGCGACACAATCTCCTAGTCTACTAACTACTATATAGACAACATCTCCTAGTGTACTAACTACTATACAGACAACATCTCCTAGTCTACTCCTATAGGACAACATCTCCTAGTCTACTAACTGACTATATCAGCAACATCCTCCTAGTCTACTAACTACTATACAGACAACATCTCCTAGTCTACTAAACTACTATACAGACAACATCTCCTAGTCTACTAACTACTATACAGACAACATTCCTAGTCTACCTACTTATATACAGACAACATCATCCTAGCTACTAACTACGTATATCAGACACATCTCGTCTAGACTAGTCTACTAACTACTACTATAGACAACATCTTCCTAGTCTACTAACTATATAACAGACCAACATCTCCTAGTCTACAAACTTCTCTATACCAACCAACACATCTCCTTTAGGTCTACTAACTACTATAATAGATCAACATCTCTCTAGTCCTCTAACTACTATACCAGACACATCTCTAGTCTACTAATACTATATAGACAACATCTCCTAGTCTACTAACTATTGAACAACATCTCTAGTCTACTAACTTATAGACAACATCTCCTAGTCTATTAACTATAGACAACATCTCCCTAGTCTACTACCTACTATACAGACAACATCTCCTAGTCTACTAAATAGCATCTAGTCTATAACTATAGACAACATCTCCTAGTCTACTAACTATAGACACATTTCCTAGTCTACTAACTACTAATAACACGAGCAACATCTCCTAGTCTACTAACTTACTATACAGACAAACCATCTCCTAAGTACTAACTACTATACAGAGACACATCTCCTAGTCTACTTGAAACACTATATAGCACAACATCCTCCTAGTCTAAACTAACTACTATATAGACAAAAACATCTCTAGTCTACTAACTACATAGACAACATCTCCTAGTCTTACTAACTATAGGACAACATCTCCTAGTCTACTAACTACTAACAGAAAACATCTCCTAGTCTACTAACTACTATAGAAGACAACATCTCTATCTACTAACTATAGACAGACAACATCTCCTAGTCTACTAACTACATACAGACAACATCTCATAGTCTTACTAACTAACTATATAGAACAAACATTCTCCTAGTCTACTAACTACTATACAGACAACATCCTCCTACGTCTCTACACTATAGACAACCATCTCCTAGTCTACTAACTACTATACAGACAACATCTCCTAGTCTACTACTACTATACAGCACAACATCTCCTAGTCTACTAACTACATATACCAGACAACATCTCCTAGTCCTACTAACTCACTATACAGACAGAATCTCCTAGTCTACTAAACTATAGACAACATCTCCTAGTCTACTAACTAATAGACAACACTAACCTAGTCTTACTAACTACTATATAGAACAACATCTCCTTAGTCTACTAACTACTATATAGACAACATTCCTAGTCTACTAACTACTATACAGGACAACATCTCCTAGTCTTACTAACTACTATACAGACAACATCTCGCCTAGGTCTACTACTACTATAAAGACACATCTCCTAGTCTACTAACTACGTATATAGACAACATCTCCTGTCCTACCACTACTATATAGACAACATCTCCTAGTCTACTAACTACTATACAGAACAACATCTCTCAGTCTACTACTACTTATACCAGACAACATCTCCTAAGTCTAACTAAACTACTTACCAGACAACATCTCCCTAGTCTGACTAACTACTATTACAGACAAATCCTCCTAGTCTACTAACTACTATAACAGACAAACATCTCCTAGTCTATCTAACTTACTATACAGACAACATCTCCTAGTCTACTAACTACTAATACAGAACACATCTCCTAGTCATACTATATACAAACTCCAGTCTACTCATAATACGAACAACATCTCCTAACCTACTTAACTACTTATAACCCACCATCTCCTAGGTCTACTAAACTACCTATAATACAGACAACATCTCTGTCTAGACCTAGTCTTCTAACTACTCTATTGGCAAGCACCATTGTGTGACACCAGAACCTTTACATATTTTGATTGTTTGTCCACTGCTGCTAAGACCGAGAAAGAGATCCGGCCTGCCCTTGTTTTATGTCTCCTCCCTCTCTGTCTCGCGTCTCACATGTCCTTCCAGTCTGTTATTGTTGTCCATGACCATCGGCCCCTACACCTTCCTCCCTATTCCCTCCCCTAAACGCTCCTCCTTCCTGAAAGTACCGCTGTTCCTCAAGCTCGGGGGGAATTGTTAAGGTAATTAGATCGGCAACCGGAAATATGGACGAATAATCTCTTCAACCTTCTTTCCCTCTTCCTCTTCTCTCTCCTCTTCTCTCTCCCTTTCTCTCCGCCTTCCCTCTCCTCTTCTCTCTCCCTTTCTCTCCTCGTCCTCTCCTTCTCCCTTTCTTTCCGTCTTCCCTTCTTCCTCTCCCTCCCTATGCTCTCTTCCCTTCTTCTCTTCTCTCCTCATTCTCCCTTCTTCCCTCTTCCCCTCCGCTCTCTCTCTCTCCTCTTCTCTCTCCCTATTTGTCCTCTTCCCTCTCCTCTTTCTCTCCTCTTCCCTCTCCTCTCTCCTCATTCTCTTTCCTCGTCTCTCTCCCTTTTCTCGTCCTCTTCCCTCTTCCTCATCTCTCTCCCTTTCTTCTCCTTTTCCCTCTTCCTCTCTCTCTCCTACTTCTCTTGCTCGTTTCTCTCCTCTTGCCTTCTGCGCCTTTCTCTCCTCGTTCCCTCTCTCTTCTCTCTCCTCTTCCCTCTTCTTTTGTTGTTTTGTTTTGATCTTTTATGTGGGTTTTTATGAATGTGAGAGGATATGATTCAACACTATCTGGTCTAAACCTAATGTGGGTTAAAGTTTGTTGTTTCAGTCAAACGAGGGGGGGGGGGTTACTTAGCTGTGCAGCCAGTTAGCTGTGTAGCCAGTTAGCTGTGTAGCCAGTTAGCTCTGTAGTCAGTTAGCTGTGCAGCCAGTTAGCTCTGTAGCCAGTAGCTGTGCAGCCAGTTAGCTGTGCAACCAGATAGCTGTGCAGCCAGTTAGCTCTGTAGCAGTTAGCTCTGTAGCCTGTTAGCTGTGCAGCCAGTTAGCCTAGCTCTGCCGCCGGCTTTTGTGTGGCGTTCATGCAAAAGGCCCCCTTTATACAAATCAACTGGCAGATGACAGACAATGATGAAAATGTGATTCTTTGAAGTTGCAATGGCCATTGAAATGTGTGAAAGTCTTGTATTGAAAGGGGAGCACCCTGGAAGGCTCTCCAGTCTTGGGTGGCTGTGGCCGGGCGTGCTGGGAGGTTTGTCTGGGTTTTTGTCGCCGACTTCCCATCGCTTGTTTGCTAATTCCCAGAAGAATTGGACCAGGTTCTCTATAGGGTGCTGAATGAGCTTCAGTTGGACCAACCAGAAATATGCATATATTTTATATCCAAAGATTATAGCCCCTCCAATCCTGCACCACCAGGGACCAGGCTAATTGTGCTCGAGGTCTTTGTGTTTCATTTAGGTCAAGGTATGTTAACTAATTGTCTGTATTTTAGTATATTTTTTATTTTCAAAACCTAGCTAGGCAACATAATATCACGATTTTTAGATTTGCATACATTTGTTGGACTATTATTTTAAGGCTAAATATATATATATATTTTTTACTAGGTTTAACTAGGCCTTCATTTTTTTTATTACAAAAAAATTGAGTAGCTTAAACTGTCTGAAACTAAGGGAAACAGGGATGTTATAATTAAAGTTTTCCAATAAGAAATTATTGTTTTCTTAACTTGTGTCATGATGCCAGCCATTCTCTGTTTTCCTGATAGGATCATAGCTCTAACATAAAGTGTTTTAGCCAAGCATTTCAGAGCCAGGCATTTCAGAGCCAGGCATTTCAGAGCCAGGCATTTCAGAGCCAGGCATTTCAGAGCCAGGCATTTCAGAGCCAAGCATTTCAGAGCCAAGGCTTTCAGAGCAGGCATTCAGAGCCGGCATTTCAGAGCCAAGCATTTCAAGAGTGTTGAAATAAATGTGTTTTCCCAACAACTAAAGTCTGATGTTAACAATGACAGCCATACATTTAAAACTAGTTAGGTGGAGTTTGCGTTCAATTTGAGATTATTTTAACACCAAGTTCTTTTATGAGTCTGACTGCAAACAACAGATGAGATGGGTAACAACAGAGGAGATGGGTAACAACAGCCAGGAGATGGGAACCAACAGTGGAGATGGGGAACAACGGTGAGATGGGGAAATAACAGAGGAGATGGTAACAAACAGTTGAGATGGGGAAACAACAGAGGAGATGGGAAACAACAGAGGAGATGGGAAACAACAGAGGAGATGGGAAACAACAGAGGAGAGGGAAAAACAGAGAGATTGGGGAAACAACAGGGGAAGATGGGAAACAACGAGAGAATGGGAAACAACAGAGAGAGAAGTAACAACAGAGGAGATGGGGTAACAGCAGAGAATGGTAACAACAGAGGAATGGGAAACAACAGAGGAGATGGGAAACAACAGAGGAGATGGGAAACAACAGAGGAGATGGGTAACAACAGAGGAGATGGGGAAACAAGTGAAGACTGTAGTCATTTATTACATAATTATTACATAATTTATCAGTTATTACAATTAACTAAAACATGAACGCAACATGTAAAGTGTTGGTCCCATGTTTCATGAGCTGAAATAAAAGATCCCAGAAATGTTCCTATAAGTACAAAAAGCTTATTTSTCAAAGATTTTGGGCACAGATTTGTTTACGTCGCTGTTAGTGAGCATTTCTCCTTTGACAAAATAATCCATCCACCTGACAGGTGTGGCATTTCAAAAAGCTGATTATACAACATGATCATTACACAGGAGCACCTTGTGCTGGGAACAATTGAAGGCCACTCTAAAATGTGCAGTTTTCCGCACAACACAATGCCACAGATGTCTCTAGATTTGATAGAGCATGCAGGTAGCCTAGTGGTTAGATCGATGGACTTGTAACCGAAAGGTTGCAAGATCGAATCCCTGAGCTGACAAGGTTAAAATCTGTCATTCTGCTCCTGAACAAGTCGGTTAACCTGCTGTTCCTAGGCCGTCATTGAAAATAAGAATTTACTTTTAACTGACTTGCCTAGTTTAAAAAAGGTTAAATAAATAACATTTTAAAAAATTGGCATGCTGACTGCAGGAATGTCCACCAGAGCTGTTGACAGATAATTGAATGTTAATTTCTCTACCATAAGCCGCCTCCAATGTCGTTTTGGAGAATTTGGCAGTAGGTCGAACCGGCCGCTCAACCGCAGACCACGTGTAACCTTTCCAGCCCAGGACCTCCACATCCGGCTTCTTCACCTGCGAGATTATCTGAGACCAGCCACCCAGACAGATGATGAAACAAAGACCAGCCACCTGGACAGCTGATGAAACTGGGGAGTATTTAAAGTAATAAAGGCTTTTTTGTGGCAAATAATAATAATTCTGATTGGCTGGGCCTTGCTCCCCAGTGGTTGGCCCAGTCTCCCAAGTAGGTGGGACTATGCCCTTCCAGGCCCACCCATGGCTGCACCATTGCCCAGTCATGTGAAATCCATAGATTAGAGCCTAATAAATGTATTGTAATTGACTGAAAATCTCAACAATTTCAACATTTTCACTGTAACTTTAACTCTGTAAAATTGTTGAAATTGTTGCATGTTGCCTTTATATATTTGCTCAGTACAGTTATACGAAGCAAATAACCTACAAACATGTCTGATGAAGAAATACTCGCGAGTGATGAAGAAAACTACTGGAGGGCCTTCAGTCTGCAATACATTTTTCATTGCATTGGGCGACAGAGGTAATGATATAGTTAGGATAGTCATGGCCATAGGGGACAGAGGTAATGATATAGTTAGGAATAGTGGATGGCCATAGGGTCAGAGGTAATGAATATAGTTAGGTAGTCATGGCCATAGGGGTCAGAGGTAATGATATAGTTAGGATAGTAATGAGCCATAGGGATCAGAGGTAATGATATAAGTTAGGATAGTCATGGCCATAGGGACAGAGGTAATGATATATGTTAGGATAGTAGATGGCATAGGGCAGAGGTAATATATAGTTAGGATAGTGATGGTCATAGGGTCAGAGGTAATGATATAGTTAGGATAATCATGCCATAGGGGACAGAGGTAATGATATAGTTAGGATAGTGATGGCCATAGGGGTCAGAGGTAATGATATAGTTAGGATAGTCATGAGCGCATAGGGGTCAGAGGATATGATATAGTTAGGATAGTCATGGCCATAAGGAGCCAGAGGTAACATATATTAGGATAGTCATGGCGATAGGGGCCAGATGTAATAGATATAGTTAGGATAGCCATGGCCATAGGGGTAATGATATAGTTAGGATAGTCATGGCCATAGGGGACAGAGGTAATGATATAGTTAGGATAGTCATGGCCATAGGGTAATGATATAGTTAGGATAGCCATGGCCATAGGGGACAGAGGTAATGATATAGTTAGGATAGTGATGGCCATAGGGGTCAGAGGTAATGATATAGTTAGGATAGTCATGGCCATAAGGGACAGAGGTAATGATATAGTTAGGATAGTCATGGCCATAGGGTCAGAGGTAATGATATAGTTAGGATAGTCATGCTGGGACAGAGGTATATATAGTTGAGTAGTGTGGCCAGGGGTCGAGGTAATGATATAGTTTGGATAGTCATGGCCATAGGGGTCAGAGGTAATGATATAGTTAGGATAGTCATGGCCATAGGGGTCAGAGTAATGATATAGTTAGGATAGTGATGGTCATAGGGTCAGAGTAATGATATAGTTAGGATAGTCATGGCCATAGGGTCAGAGGTAATGATATAGTTAGGATAGTGATGGTCATAGGGTCTAGAGTAATGATATAGTTAGGATAATCATGGCCATAGGACAGAGGTAATGATATAGTTAGGATAGTGATGGCCATAGGGGTCAGAGGTAATGATATAGTTAGGATAATCATGGCGTAAGGGACAGAGGTAATGAATAATAGTTAGGGATGTCCATGGCCATACGGGGACAGAGGTATGATATAAGTTAGGATAGCATGGCCATAGGGGTCAGAGAAATGATTATAGTTAGGATAGTCAATAGGATATAAGGGGACAGAGGTAATGATATAGTTAGGATAGTCATGGCCATAGGGTCAGAGGTAATGATATAGTTAGGATAGTCATGGCATAGGGGAAGAGGTAATGATATAGTTAGGTAGTCATGGCATAGGTCAGAGGTAATGATATAGTTAGGATAGTCATGGACATAGGGACAGAGGTAATGATATAGTTAGAATAGTCATGGCATAGAGGGGACAGAGGTAATGATTAGTTTAGGATAGTCATGGCCATAGGGGTCAGAGGTAATGATATAGTTGGATAGTCATGGCCATAGGGGACAGAGGTAATGATATAGTTGGATAGTGATGGCCATAGGGGACAGAGGTAATGATATAGTTAGGATAGTCATGGCCATAGGGGAGGTAATGATATAGTTAGGTAGTCATGGCTGTAGGGGTCGAGGTAATGATATAGTTAGGATAGTCATGGCCATAGGGGTAATGATATATGTAGGATAGTCATGGCCATAGGGGACAGAGGTAATGATATAGTTAGGATAGTGATGTCCATGGGGGTCAGAGTAATGATTAGTTAGGATAGTCATGGCCGTAGGGGCCAGAGGTAATGATATAGTTAGGATAGTCATGGCCATAGGGGTCAGAGGTAATGATATAGTTAGGATAGTCATGGCCGTAGGGGCCGAGGTAATGATATAGTTAGGATAGTCATGGCATAGGGACAGAGGTAATGAATATAGTTAGGATAGCATGGCCATAGGGACAGAGGTAATGATATAGTTAGGATAGTCATGGTCATAGGGGACAGAGGTAATGATATAGTTAGGGATAGTCCATGGCCATAGGGGACAGAGGTAATGATATAGTTAGGATAGTCATGGCCATAGGTCAGAGGTAATGATATAGTTAGGATAGTCATGGCACATAGGGGTAATGATATAGTTAGGATAGTAATGGCCATAGGGGACAGAGTAATGATATAGTTAGGATGTCATGGCCATAGGGTCAGAAGGTAATGTATAGTTAGGATAGTCATGGCCATAGGGGACAGAGGTAATGATATAGTTAGGATAGTGATGGCCATAGGGGCCAGAGTATTCATGCTAATAGAACTACTCCAGGTGGATCAGGGGCCATGTACAGTGAATTCGTAACATATTCTGACCCCTAGTGTGTGTGTGTGTGTGTGTGTGTGTGTGTTGTGTGTGTGTGTGTGTGTTGTGTGTGTGTGTGTGTGTGTGTGTGTGTGTGTGTGTGTGTGCGTGCGTGCGTGCGTGCGTGCGTGCGTGCGTGCGTGCGTGCGTGCGTGCGGTGCGTGCGTGCGTGCGTGCGTGCGTGCGTGCGTGCGTGTGGTGTGTGTGTTTGCACTCTGACAGACGTTAGCTCCCAGGTACCTATCATCTGCTGCACCATCCATCTAATGCAACACTATTTAAAGTCAAGAAGACATCAATAAAAAACTGAAGGAATCCAACTCATCGTCTCAGTAAGTAAAGCTATCCGGTCGTCCAGGAAAACTCATCCCGATGTATACATTAGGGAAGGAGATGGAGGTAGGATTGTCTCGTTATTTTACCATTAAGTTAAAACGTGGAAAGTATAGATTAGAGGGACAGCTGCAGACGGTCTGCACTGCAAATGGTCACTATGTCTATTTAGTGCACAACTTTTCACCAGGGCTCACTGGGCTCTAGTCAACACTAGTGCACTATGTAGGGAATAGGGTCTAGTCAACAGTAGTGCTATGTAGGGATAGGGGAACATTTGGGACTAAATCATGATGGATAACTGGCAGGAGGAGCCCTATCGGTCTGTAGAGTCTATAGGTGGACAGGGAATGAGATCTGTGTAGGAGTCCTTCTCTGTCTTGTGTGTTGCTGCAGCAGGTCATCAAAGAAGAGCTCCCCTCAACCTCATCTGTCTGTTGATGGTATGACTACTAGTTATTCCTCTAAACGCCTTTAACAGTTAACATTATCTTGACATTTAAAGATGTCTAGGCCACTTTTCTTCGAGACGCATTCGTCAAATCAGGGATAACAGAGATTTTTCTTTTCAGTTTGTCTCCCTGGACTAGAAGTGTCCAGAGGTTTCCAGAGGTTTCAAGGGGTTTCCAGGGGTTTCCAGAGGTTTCCAGAGGTTTCATTGGTTTCCATTGGTTTCCAGAGGTTTCCATTGGTTTCCATTGGTTTCCAGGGGTTTCAAGGGTGTTTCCAGGGTTTCCAGAGTTTCAAGGGGTTTCCAGAGGTTTCCAGAAGTTTCCAGTTTTCCAGGGGTTTCCAGAGGTTTCCAGAGGTTTCCAGAGGTTTCCATTGGTTTCCAAGGTTTCCGATTGGTTTCAGGGGTTTCAGAGGTTTCCAGAGGTTTCCATTGGTTCCATGGTTTCCAGGGGTTTCAAGGGGTTTCCAGGGGTTTCAGAGGTTTCAGGGGTTTCCAGAGGTTTCAAGGGGGTTTCCAGAGGTTTCCAGAGGTTTCCATTGGTTTCCATTGGTTTCCAGGGGTTTCAAGGGGTTTCAGGGGTTTCCAGAGGTTTCAAGGGGTTTCCAGGGTTTCCATTGGTTTCGAGGTTTCCAGAGGTTTCCAGAAGTTTCCAGTTTTCCAGGGTTTCCAGGGGTTTCAAGAGGTTTCAGGTTTCCAGGGGTTTCCAGGGGTTTCCAGAGGTTTCAGGGGTTTCCAGGGGTTTCCAGGGTTTCCAGGGGTTTCAAGGGGTTTCCAGAGGTTTCAAGGGTTTCCAGAGGTTTTCCGAGGTTTCAGAGTTTCCAGTAGGTTTCCAGGGTTTCCAAGGGGTTTCCAGGGGCTTTCCAGGGTTTCCAGAGGTTTCCGAAGTTTCAGAGGCTTTCCAGAAGATTTTTCCAGTTTTCAGGGGTTTCCAGGGGTTTCCATGGGTTTCCAGAGGTTTCCAGGGGTTTCAAGGGGTTTCCAGAGGTTTCCCTGTATAGCACTGGCTAGGTCTTATCCATTGTAAGGGAGAAGGTAGGTAATATTTCAACACTAGGAGGTTGGAATAATATTGAGAAACTAACAACGTTTACATCCACCATTTAAAAAGAAATCACAGCAGCTGTGATGGAAACACATTGCATAAATGCAGACAGATAATAACTACGACAGTTTATTAATGAAATGTACTCTTTAAATACAAGTATCTTGCTGCAATTTAAGTTACATAAGAAATAAATCCCCATCAAAATCTGTCTGTTTAATGATATGTGTTTTATTATGGGCTGCGTCTCAATCTGTTTCATCCGCCTATGTCGGCCTTTCTTATCTGCGGTGGAAGGTGGCCGAGCTGCAGCGATGTTTTGTCAGACCATGAGACATCCCGTCTTCTCATGAAGAAGTCTCTGGCGTCCGAACTAATATGACCACTCTATGGAAAGGTGAGACTCTCATGAACACGATGATGTTCACAAGTGTCACTCGTCTGAGGGTAACCCATACAAATGAATGGAAGTACGGAGGTCGTTTTCTGCTAACAGAAATAAGGGGTTAAATATGTGTCCGAAATAACAACAATATTTCTTGAGCTTTCTTATATCCCCTAGATAAAGGATAGACACTTCAAAACTTTATTTTTGGCTGTTGTTTTTGACATTGATGAATGTGTTATTCAATGAGTTTCTACGGGCTATGCTAGTAAAGGCCAAATTCAATATTTCAATATAAAGAGGTGGTAACATTCAAAATCAAACAGCTAAATGATCCATGGAATGGCAATCTTAAAACAATTCCATATGTTAGCTCAGCTCTGATAGTCAATCCAGACCCACGTACCATCGTAATGCACTAATTTACCCATCTACACGCCCATTTGAAAGCACCATTTCTAGCTTTATGGAAAAGTGATGAAGGAGCTACGCTATTAAATCGATCTTATTGGCAGAGAGGTTTGCAACTCTCTTTCTGATTGGTTTATGAACTCATTTATCGCCTGGTGATGTCACCAGGCAGGCCAAAACTCCATCCCAACAAAACAGATTGACATTTCAAGCGATCTATTTAAACAGCTCTTACACTAAAAAGGGCATCATCATCGTAAGTTTCCATCCAATTGGCGACGGATTTTCATGCGAATGTTCTAAACTCCACATAAAGAACACGTTTTCCCACCAGGATGTGTTTCCACCAATCAGATTATAAAAATCAGTTTGTGATGACAATTTCGTTTTTATTGTACCGAATTAAAATGGAATGGTCAATGTGTTTCCATTTTACACTCTACCGATAGTTTTATCACAAATATGCATTAAACAAATCAAGATATATTTTAGATGTGATTCTTCAAAGTAGCCACCCGTTGTCTTGATGACAGCTTTGCACACTCTTGGCATTCTCTCAACCAGCTTCACCTGGAATGCTTTTTCAACAGTCTTGAAGGAATTCTACTAACTCTAGTAAAAAAAGAGAAAAACCCTTGAATGAGTGGGTGTGTCCAAACTCTGGTACTGTATCTACAGTTGAAGATGGAAGTTTACATACACCTTAGCTAAATACATCTAAACTCAGTTTTTCACAAGTCCTGACATTTAATCCTGGTAAAAATTCCCTGTCTTTAGTCAGTTAGGATCACCCGTTTATTTGAATGAAATGTCTGAATAAGAGTAGAGAGAATGATTTATTTCAGCTCATATTTCTTTCATCACATTCCCAGTGGGTCAGATGCAGTCAATTAGTATTTGGTAGCATTGCATTTAAATTGTTTAACTTGGTTCAAATGTTTTGGGTAGCCTTCCACAAGCTTCCCACAATAAATTGGGTGAATTTTGGCCCATTCCCCCTGACAGAGCTGGTGTAACTGAGTCAGGTTTGTAGGCCTCCTTTCTCGCACACGCTTTTTCTGTTCTGCCCACACATTTTCTATAGGATTGAGGTCAGGGCTTTGTGTTGGCCACTCCAATACCTTGACTTTGTTGTCCTTAAGCCATTTTGCCACAACTTTGGAAGTATGCTTGGGGTCATTGTCCATTTGAAAAACACATTTGTGACCAAGCTTTAACTTCCTGACTGATGTCTTGAGATGTTGCTTCAATATATCAACATAATTTGTCTCCATCATAATTGACACTATTTTGTGAAGTGCACCAGTCCGTCCGCAGCAAAGCACCCCCACACACATGATGCTGCCCCACCCCGTTCTTCACGGTTGGGATGTGTTCTTCGGCTTGCAAGCATCCCCCTTTTTCCTCCAAACATAACGATGGTCATTATGGCCAAACAGTTCTATTTTTGTTTCATCAGACCAGAAGACATTTCTCCAACAAATACGTCTTTTCCCCATGTGCATTGCAAACCAGTCTGCTTTTTTTTACCCCCTTTTCTCTCCAATTTCGTGGTATCCAATCGCTAGTAATACTATCTTGTCTCATCGCTACAACTCCCGTACGGGCTCGGGAGAGACGAAGGTCGAAAGCCATGCGTCCTCTGAAACACAACCCAACCAAGCCGCATTGCTTCTTTAACACAGCGCGCCTCCAACCCGGAAGCCAGCCGCACCAATGTGTCGGTGGAAAACACTGTGCACCTGGCCCCCTCGGTTAGCGCGCACTGCGCCCGGCCCGCCACAGGAGTCGCTGGAGCGCGATGAGACAAGGATATCCCTACCGGCCAAACCCTCCCTAACCGGACGACGCTGGCCCAATTGTGCGATAGTCTGGCTTTTTTATGGCGGTTTTGGAGCAGTGGATTCTTCCGTGCTGTAGTGGCCTTTCAGGTTATGTCGAAATAGACGTTTTACTGTGGATATAGATACTTTTGTACCTGTTTCCTCCAGCATCTTCACAAGGTCCTTTGCTTGTTCTGGGATTGATTTCCACTTTTCGCACCAAAGTACGTTCATCTCTAGGAGACAGAACACGTCACCTTCCTGAGCGTATGACGGCTGCGTGGTCCCATGGTGTTTATACTTGCGTACAATTGTTTGATGAACGTGGTATCTTCAGGCGTTTGGAAATTGCTCCCAAGGATGAACCAGACTTATGGACGTCTAGAATGTGTTTTCTGAGGTCTTGGCTGATTTCCTGATTTTCAAATTATGTCAAGCAAAGAGGTACTGAGTTTGAAGGTAGGCCTTGAAATACATCCACAGGTACACCTCCAATTGACTCAAATTATGTCAATTAGTCTATCAGAAGCTTCTAAAGCCAGACATAATTTTCTGGAATTTTCCA
The DNA here is from genome assembly GCF_002910315.2 of Salvelinus sp. IW2-2015. Lineage (NCBI taxonomy): Eukaryota > Metazoa > Chordata > Actinopteri > Salmoniformes > Salmonidae > Salvelinus > Salvelinus sp. IW2-2015. The sequence continues at coordinate 37,216 of NW_019942659.1, read as the reverse complement.
AGCTGTTAAAGGCACAGTAACTTAGTGTATATAAACCTCTGACCCACTGGAATTGTGATACAAGTGAATTATAAGTTAAAAAATCTGTCTGTAAACATTTGTTGGAAAAATTACTTGTGTCATGCTCAAATTAGATGCCCTAACTGACTTGCCAAAACTATAGTTTGTTAACAAGAATATTTGTTGAGTGGTTGAAAAACGAGGTTTATTGACTCCAACGTAAGTGTATGTAAACTTCCAACTTCAACTGTGCATATACATTGGCAAAATGTGCAGCATCAAAATTGGTAGAGAGACAGCGTGAGAAAGACAGAGACAGAGAGACAGAGAGAGAAAGACAGAGACACAGAGAGACAGAGTGAGAAAGACAGAGACACAGAGAGACAGAGTGAGAAAGACAAGACACAGAGAGACAGAGAAAAACAGAGAACAGAGAACAGAGTGAGAAAAAACAGAACACAGAGAGACAGATGAGAATACAGAGACACAGAGAGACAGAGTGAGAAAGACAGAGACACAGAGAGACAGATGAGAAAGACAGACACAGAGAGACAGAGTGAGAAAGACAGAGACACAGAGAGACAGAGAGAGAAAGACAGAGACACAGAGAGACAGAGAGATAGAGAGAGAAAGACAGAGACACAGAGACACAGAGACACAGAGACACAGAGACACAGAGAGAGAAAGACAGAGACACAGAGAGATAGATAGATAGAGAGACAGAGAGACAGAGAGATAGAGAGAAGGGAGTAGAAACAGAGATACACTTTACTCTGATAAATATTCCTCACCAAGAGATTCATTATTTACATAAATTACTACATTAATTCCACAGATGAACTTATTGAAACCCAGAGGCAAAACAAAAAATACTAAAGGACGAAGGAGCAACGGTTCCTCTTGCAGCCAAATATGTATTTGCCTGCCATAGCCTGAGGGACACTGAATTATAACATCTGCATAGTAAACAGTAACTTACTTATATTACTATTATTGTTATTACTATTATTATTATTGTTGTTGTGATTATTATTCCAAATAGTAGAGGTACGGGTAGTAGGATGATGGTAATGCCAGCAGTTTAGTGATGGTGTTGGTTGTAAGTCGCTCTGGATAAGAGCGTCTGCTCTTGGACGTAGGGATATCCTTGTCTCAGTATGTAAAAATGTAATAAAATGTATGCACTCTACTGTAAGTCGCTCTGGATAAGAGCGTCTGCTAAAAGACTAAAAGTTAAAATTAAATGTTGTAGTTGTAGTAATCATGATGGTAGCTGTAGTACCGGTGAGGATGACAGTTATAAGTTAGTCATAGTTTCATTTTCCATGTTTTTCCATGTATTCTATTTATACTATTGACACAATTATTGTTGTTTTTATTTTTTTGAACTTTTATTTACTATCATTAAGTATTATTATTTATATTATTCATTATTTTATTACAACGTATATTGTATACATTGTTGCTTGTGTCATTATTGACGCAATGTTTTTCATGCCAATAAAGCAGTTTTAATTTGAATTTGAAAAGAGCGAGAGTGAGAGAGAAGAGAGGAGAGAAGAGGAGAGAGAGAGAGAAGAAGAGAGAGACGCAGAGAGAGACAATGAGAGACACACAGAGAGAGAGAGAGACAGACACAGAAAGACAGAGATTCTTTAAAAATAACATATTTAATTTCTTTTAAAACATTGATGCCACCTGTCAATTATTTTATAAAGTGATGATTTAATGATGATTTAAATGCTTTGACCATCCAGATCTGTACACACTTGTAAGATATCTAGACACAACGCACGACTGACTACCTTCGGAGGTGGTCAGGAAGATCAGATCACAATCACAAGATAAAAGACACATGTTAGAACCAGGTATATAAACGGGGCTTGAGAGAGAGAGGAGGAGTAGAACAAAAAAAATAGCAGATAGGATGTGTGTTATGTTGCTTAATTCCAGGCCTCTTCAAAGGATCCAAGTGAGAAGGGTCAACTCCCTCTCCTCTCCTCTCCTCTCCTCTCCTCTCTTCTCAGGTCTCTACCAAAGAGAGACAGCCACTCTCGTGGGACTGAAAGCATCATGCACCCATTTTACGCTACTTATCAGTTCCTGTATTCATCTTTTCTGTTTTAGCCATTCACTGTGCTTTCAGGTTGGACTGACGTGGCTGTCTGTTGCCCCTTCAGAGAAAGAAAGGGGAACTTAGGACCCCCCCTCTTTAAAACGAGATCAAAGTAAAAGTTGATCAGTGAAGAGGCTTTGTATTGGGTTTGGGGTGAGAATGGGTGTACTGGGGTTAAGGGCGGGATGGGGGGCTGGAGGAATGGAGTGTAGGCCTCAGATTCATCCTGATCTTTAATGACACTTCATTCTTCCATGCCAACTTGTTACAATACATGTAGAATCAGGTGTAAACATTCCTTTTTCTTTTTGTTAAGAAGACATAATTAACGGTATAACTATAGTTAGTTATATCTATATATCTATAGTCAGTGTTAGAGGTTTCATTCTCATATTGTTTTAAGAAAAATAAAACATTTGGGATATTTTGTCTTTTTTTGGGGGCGGGTCATCATAAATAGTTTTTTTTGTATTCTTAAAATAAATAAATAAACTTAAAACAACTGAAAAAGGCTGAGACTAAAGGGGACGGAGAGAGTACCAAATCCCTGAAGAACCAATTAACAAATCCAACAAAACAGATCTGCGGGAACAGAAAACTATCCCTAACGGATTTACCAGCGGTTCTTTGAAGCTCTGGTCTCGGCACACAAGGGGCGATGCCGCAATGATGAATTGTGCCCCAAAGAGTTAAACGATGGGTCGGGATGGATTGTGAAAGGAGAAAAACAGAGAGAGAAAGAGAGTTACTTCACTTCTCTCTGCCTGGCTGTCCCGTTTGAAGGAGATGTGAGTTGGCAGGGATGGAGAGGCTTGAAGATTAATGGGGAGGGGGGGAAAACACCTGAAACACAGTCACCATCTAGTAAACACGCTGAAAACACGTCCCCCATCTAGTAAACACCTGAACACAGTCACCATCTAGTAAACTAGTAAACACCTGAACACAGCACGCATCTAGTAAACTATAAAACACCTGAAACACAGTCACCATCTGGTAAACTAGAAACACCCTGAACACAGTCACCATCGTGGAAACACCTGAACCACAGTCCCCATTCTACTATGAAACACAGTTCCCCATTCTAGTCAAAAACACCTGCAACACAGTCACCAATCTGGTAAACTAGTAAACACCTGAAACACAGTCACCCATCTGCGTAAACTAGTAAACACCTGAACACAGTCACATCTGGTAAACTAGTAAAACCACCTGAAACCACAGTCCACCAATCTACAGATGGCAGGGATAGAGAGCTATTTGGGATGCAGATCTCTGCATACACTGGATGATGTGCAAAAGATGAATGTCAAGTAGAGATACTGGGGTGCAAAGGAAAAAAAAAAAATAACAATATGGGATGAGGTAGTTGGGTGGGCTAGTTTACAGAGGCTATGTACAGGGGTTGCAGGTGATCGTAAAGCTGCTCTGACAGCGATGCTTATAGTTAGTGGAGGAATATAGGACTCCAGCTCAGTGATTTTTTCAATTCGTGCACGAGTTTACGGGCAGCAAGAACTGAAGGGAAAAGGCGGCCAAAGGATGAGTTTGCTTTGCGGAGGACTAGTGAAATATTACCTGCTGGAGCACGTGCTACGGGTGGGTGCTGCTATGTGACAGTGAGCGGAGATAAGGCGGGCTTTACTACATTTTAGACTATTAGATTTGCCCTGGCAGCCAGTGGGGTTGGCGACGAATATAAGCGAGGGCCAGCCAACGAGAGCATACATGTTCAGTGGTGGGTAGTATATGGGCTTTGGTGGCAAACGGATGGCACTGTGATAGACTACATCCAATTTGCTGAGTAGAGTGTTGGAGGCTATTTTGTAAATGACATCGCTGAAGTCAAGGATAGGTAGATGGTCAGTTTTACGAGGGTATGTTTGGCAGCATGAGTGAAGGATGCTTTTTTGCGAAATAGGAAGCCTATTTAGCTTTCTACTAGGCAAAGTTGCAAAGAAAAAGACATATCTCAGACTGACCGATAAAAATTAAATTAAGATGGCAAAAGAACACAGACACTGGACAGAAGAACTCTGCCTAGAAAGGCCAGCATCCCGAGTCGCCTCTTCACTGTTGACGTTGAGACTGGTGTTTTGCGGGTACTCTTTAATGAAGCTGCTAGTTTAGAACTTGTGAGGCGTCTGTTTCTCAAAACTAGACACTCTAATGTACTTTCCTCTTGCTCAGTGTGCACCGGACCTCCCACCTCTTCTTCCTATTCTGGTTAGAGCCGCGTTTGCGCTGTTCTGTGAAGGAGTAGACACAGCGTTGTACCAGATCTTCAGTTTCTTGCAATTTCTCGCATGGAATAGTCTTCATTTCTCAGAACAAGAATAGACTGACGTTTCAGGAGAAAGGTCTTTGTTTCTGGCCATTTGAACCTGTAATCGAACCCACAAATGCTGATGCTCCAGATACTCAACTAGTCTAAAGAAGGCCAGTTTTATTGCTTCTTTAATCAGGACAACAGTTTTCAGCTGTGCAAACATAATGTAAAAGGGTTTCTAATGATCAATTAGCCTTTTAAGATGATAAACTTGGATTAGCTACACACCGTGCCATTGGAACAGGAGTGATGGTTGCTGATAATGGGCCTCTGTACACCTATGTAGAATTTCCATTAAAAATAATCAGTTTCCAGCTACAATAGTCATTTAACAACATGAACAATCTCTACACTGTATTTCTGATCAATTTATTGTTATTTAATCATAACATTTTAAAAAATGTAACTTTCCTTTCAAAAGCAAGGACATTTCTAAGTAACCACAAACTTTTGAACGGTAGTGTATGGTATGTATATTTGCAAAAAATATATGTGGGGATTCTAAGTGATGCAGACAATTACATTGATGTAAGCTACAATCTATATGCAATATTAAAGCTGATCTACCCCTTAACAAATATAAATTATGCTCAGTTATGTTCAGCCCACTAATTGGCCTCACCTGATCTTAATGAGTTCTTGTTTACTTTGAAATGGGGCTGTTTGAGTAGCCTAAAACGAACAGCTTTGTATGTGTAATAAAACATGGTATGTTCGCTCCATCCTGGTGGTGCAGTGGACTAATTCCATGGACGGAGAACAGAAGACTACAGGTTTGAATCTCACTAATTTGTTGTAACAATAAATGTTTTGCATGATTATGCCTAATGGAAATGAATTCCCATGTCTCCTATCTGTGCTTGATGTTAATAACAGTTAACAGTTATCAGTTGTACAATAACCTGCGTAGGCTGTGTTAGCTGGTCATTTGTTACTTCATGTTTAGCTACAGTCTATAGCTACAGTCTATAGCTACAGTCTATAGCTACAGTATATGCTACAGTCTATATTTACAGTATATAGCTAGAGTATATAGCTACAGTCTATAGCTACAGTATATAGCTACAGTCTATAGCTACAGTCTATAGCTACAGTATATAGCTACAGTCTATAGCTACAGTCTATAGCGTACAGTATATAGCTACAGTTCTTATAGTTACAGTATATAGCTTACAGTCTATAGCTACAGTATATAGCTACATATATAGCTACAGTCTATAGCTACAGTCTATAGCTACAGTCTATAGCTACAGTATATATCTTACAGTCTATAGCTACAGTCTATAGCTACAGTCTTATAGCTACAGTCTATAGCTACAGTCTATAGCAGAGTATATTTACAGTCTATAGCTACAGTATATAGCTACAGTCTATAGACACAGTCTATAGCTACAGTCTATAGCTACAGTCTATAGCTACAGTATATAGCTACAGTCTATAGCTACATATATAGCTACAGTCTATAGCCTACAGTCTATAGCTACAGTCTATAGCTACAGTCTATAGCTACAGTCTATAGCTGGAGTATATATTTACAGTCTATAGCTACAGTATATAGCTACAGTCTATAGACACAGTCTATAGCTACAGTCTATAGCTAAGAGTATATATTTACAGTCTATAGCTACAGCCTATAGCTACTGTATATATTTACAGTCTATAGCTACAGTCTATAGCTACAGTATATATTTACAGTCTATAGCTACAGTATATAGCTACAGTCTATAGCTACAGTCTATAGCTACAGTATATAGCTACAGTATATAGATACAGTATTAGTTACAGTATATAGCTACAGTCTATAGCTAGAGTCTATAGCTATAGTCTATAGCTAGAGGTATAATTTACAGTCTATAGCTACAGTCTATAGCTACAGTACTATAGCTACAGTATATAGCTACAGCTATAGCTACAGTCTATAGCTACAGTCTATAGCTACAGTCTATAGCTACAGTTATAGCTACAGTATATATTACAGTCTATAGCTAAGTCTATAGCTACAGTATATAGCTACAGTATATAGCTACAGTCTATAGCTACAGTCTATAGCTACAGTATATATTTACAGTCTATAGCTACAGTATTATATTTACAGTCTATAAGCTCAGTCTATAGCTACAGTATAGAGCTACAGTATATAGCTACAGTCTATAGCTACAGTCTATAGTTACAGTCTATAGCTATAGTATATATTTACAGTCTATAGCTAACAGTCTATAGCTACAGTATATAGCTACAGTATATAGCTACAGTATTATAGCACCAGTCTATAGCTACAGTATATATTTACAGTCTATAGCTACAGTATATAGCTACAGTATATATTTACAGTCATAGCTACAGTAATATAGCTACAGTCTATAGCTACAGTCTTAGCTACAGTCTAGACACAGTCTATAGCTACAGTCTATAGCACAGTATATATTTACAGTCTATAGCTTACAGTCTATAGCTACAGTATATAGCTACAGTATATAGCTACAGTCTATAAGCTACAGTTCTATAGCTTACAGTTATATATTTACAGTCTATAGCTACAGTATATATTTACAGTCTATAGCTACAGTCTATAGCTACAGTATATAGCTACAGTATATAGCTACAGTCTATACTACAGTCTTAGTTACAGTCTATAGCTATTAGTATTATATTACAGTCTATAGCTACAGTCTATAGCTACAGTATATAGCTACAGTATATAGCTACAGTATATAGCTACAGTCTATAGCTACAGTATATAGCTACAGTATATAGCTACAGTCTATAGCTACAGTCTATAGTCTTACAGTCTATAGCTATAGTATATATTTACAGTCTATAGCTACAGTCTATAGCTACAGTATATAGCTACAGTCTATAGCTACAGTTATAGCTAACAGTATATAGCTACAGATATAGTACATTATAGCTACAGTCTATAAGCTACAGTAATATTAAGTCTATAGCTACAGTATATATTACAGGATATAGCTACAGTATATAACAGATATAGCTACAGATATATTACAGTATAAGCTACATATATAGCTACATCTTAGCTACAGTCTATAGCTACAGTCTATAGCATACAGTCTATAGCTACAGTCTATAGGTACAGTATATAGCTACAGTATATAGCTACAGTCTTGTCTATAGCTACAGTCTATAGCTACAGTTTTTCAGCTACAGTATATAGCTACAGTCTATAGCTACAGTCTATTAGCTACAGTCTATAGCTACAGTCTATAGCTACAGTCTATAGCTAGAGTAATATAATTTACAGTCTATAAGCGACAGTATATAGCTACAGTCTATAGACACAGTCTATAGCTACAGTCTATAGCTACAGTCTATAAGCTACAGTATATAGCTACAGTCTATAGCTACAGTCTATAGCTACAGTATATAGCTACAGTATATAGCTACAGTCTATAGCTACAGTATATAGATACAGTATATAGCTACAGCTTATAGCTACAGTCTATAGCTAGAGTATATATTTACAGTCTATAGCTACAGTATATATTTTACAGTCTATAGCTACAGTATATAAGCTACAGTCTATAGCTACAGTCTATAGCTACAGTATAGCTACAGTATATAGCTACAGATATAGTTACAGTCTATAGCTACAGTATATAAGCTACAGTATATAGCTACAGTCTATAGCTACAGTATATAGCTACAGTCTTAGCTAGAGATAATTTACAGTCTATAGCTACAGTATATAGCTACAGTAGTATATATTACAGTCTATAGCTACAGTCTAAGCTACAGTATATATTTACAGTCTATAGCTACAGTCATAGCTACAGTATATATTTACAGCATACTACAGTTATAGCTACAGTCTATAGCTACAGTATATATTTACAGTCTATAGCTACAGTATATAGTCTACAGTATATATTTACAGTCTATAGCTACAGTATATAGCTAACAGTATATAGCTACAGTCTATAGCTACAGTCTATAGCTACAGTATTATATATACAGTCTATAGCTAACAGTATATAGCTACAGTATATATTTACAGTCTATAGCTACAGTACTATAGCTTACAGTCTATAGCTACAGTCTATAGCTACAGTCTATAGACACAGTCTATAGCTACAGTCTATAGCTACAGGTCTATAGCTACAGTCTATAGCTACAGTCTATACACAGTCTATAGCTACAGTCTATAGCTACAGTCTATAGCTACAGTCTATACGCTACAGTCATAGACACAGTCTATAGCTACAGTCTATAGCTACAGTATATAGCTACATATATATTACAGTCTATAGCTACAGTCTATAGCTACAGTCTATAGCTACAGTCTATAGCTACAGTCTATAGCTACAGTATATAGCTACAGTCTATAAGCTAGTCTATAGCTACAGTCTATAGACACAGTCTATAGCTACACTCTATAGCTACAGTCTATAGCTACAGATATAGCTACAGTCTATAGCTACAGTCTATAGCTACAGTCTATAGCTACAGTCTATAGACACAGTCTATAGCTACAGTCTATAGCTACAGTCTATAGCTACAGTATATAGCTACAGTCTATAGCTACAGTCTATAGCTACAGTCTATAGACACAGTCTATAGCTACAGTCTATAGCTACAGTCATAGCTACAGTATATAGCTACAGTCTATGCTACAGTCTATAGCTACAGTCTATACCTTCAGTCTATAGCTACAGTATATATTTACAGTCTATACCTACAGTATATAGCTACAGTCTATAGCTACAGTATATAGCTACAGTCTATAGCTACAGTCTATACCTACAGTATATAGCTCAGTATATAGTTACAGTCTATAGCTACAGTCTATAGCTACAGTCTATAGCTAGAGTCTATAGCTACAGTGTATCTAGCGCTCATACAGACAGTATTCCTGTACCCCTTTGCTCAGGTTGATTGGTTTTGTTTTGCCTCAAGATTCAGCATGTGGCCCTTTTTGGTCAGGATCATCGTGGCCAATAAGAAAGTTGATCCCTGATGCTATCAGCCTTCTAAAGATTTTAAATTAAATTAGCTGACATCAAAACCTGTAGCTTGTGACATTCAACCGTTCCAACTCTATAACTTGTTTAGCGGTATTAATGTGACAAGTAAAAACTGTTGTGTTCTGACGTCTCTCTGACGATTCTAGGGTTTCAGATTCCCTCTTCTTACCACCTAAGGGTTTGAATCCCTTTTTAACGATTTATTAAGTTCTTTGAGAGGCAACGCACTTCAAGCAGCCTAAAATGTGTTTCATATTATCATGTGTTGCCGAGCTGTCATTATAAAGAACAATAAAAATAATTCTTAATTGACTTGCTGGTTAAATAAAATTAACATATTTTCAACATGGCAGGAGGGCATCTATTTCTTGCCAGTTCCAGTTGATTTGTGTGGCTCATTGTGTTTTAAATATGAACTGGCGGATTTTATAATTTACATTTTATGAAGTCTAAGAGGCCTACTGTATTTGTCATTTTGGAAGTTGGGAATATTTTATATTTTTTTTAATATTAGCTAACAGTACAAAGGTGACAGTGGGGTATTCCTGATTGCATTCCTTCTCTTCTCTGTGTCTCTGGCTCTCTGGTTGATGTCTATACAGTGGTGGACAGACAGGCAGGCCAGCCGGCCTCTCCCAGTGTGGCTGTTTCACATACACAAGATTAAGTAGCTAAACTGACATCCAAGACCAATCGGCCCACCCAGGAGAGGCAGGGCCAGTGGAAGACCTGTCAGAGCCACCCCCCAACCCCAACAACCCCCCCCCCCCCCCCCCCCCCCCCCCCCCCCCCCCCCCCCCT
>NW_019942659.1:16774-26933 GCF_002910315.2 Salvelinus sp. IW2-2015 | reverse complement strand
GTCAGGCTTGTACTGTATAAGTAGCTAGATCTACTCTCATTATACTGTAATAAAGCTAGTAGATCTACTCTCTTATACTGTATAAAGCTAGCTAGATAGACTCTCTTATACTGTAAGTAGCTAGATTCTACTCAGTATACTGTATTACAGCTAGCTAAGATTACTAACCTCTTATACTGTATGAAAGCTAGCTAGATTCTACTAACTCTTATAACGTATAACTGCTAGATCTACTCAGGCTTATACTGTATAAGCTAGCTGATTACTCAGCTTATATGTATAAAGCTATGCTAGGTCTACTTCTCTTATACTGTATAAATGCTAGCTAATCTATCTCTCTTATACTGGTATAAAGCTAGCTAAGATCTACTCATCTCCATATAACTGACTAAGCTAAGCTATAGATCTACATCAGGTCTTAACTGATATAATAAGCTCGACTAGTCTCACTCTCTAATACTGTATAAAGCTAGACTAGATCAACTTAGGTATAACATGTTAAGAAGCTAGCTTGATCTACTACTTCTATACTGTAAATAAGCATAGCTAGGATCTAATCTTCTTAAAACGTAATAAAGCTAGCTAGAATCATACTCTCTAATTGTATAAAGCTAAGCTAGATTATACTCTCACTTATAACTGTAAAAGCTAGCTAGAAATCTACTCCTATGGCTTGTATAAAGCTACAGTTTACATCATCTTAAGCTAGATCTACTCTCTATCGACTGTATAAAGACTAGCTTATAGATCATACTCTCTTTATAACTGTATAAAGCTAGCGATATACTAACCCTCTTATACTGTATGAAGGCTAGTTAAGATCTACTCTCATTATACTGTATAAAAAGCTAGCTAGATTCTAGCTCTCTATACTGAGTTATAAAAGCATAGATACTATACAATCTTGATACTGTATAAGCTATGCTTAGATCTACTCCTTATACGGTATACCACACGATCAGCTCAGATCTACTATCTTATACTGATAAAGCTAGTTAGATTACTCTATTATACTGTATAAGCTAGCCTACGATCTCTCTCCTAATACTGCTATCACAGTAGCTCGATTACTCAGCTTCCTGTAAAGCTAGCTAATCTACTCAGGCTTAAATACTGCTCTAAAGCTCCGCCCTACGCATCTAGTCGCTTGTACTTATAACCAAGCTTAGCTAAGATCTACTCCTTTACTGTAATAAAGCTAGCTAATTATCTCTTATTGTAATAAAGCTAGCATAGATAGACTCTCTTATACCTGTATAAAGCCAGCTAGATCTACTCAGAGCTTATACTGTAAGCCTAGATTATAACGTTTAAGCTAGCTAGATCTACTTCTTATACTGTATAAAGCTAGCTAGATCTACCAGGCTGTATACTGTATAAAGCTAGCTAGATTACTCAGGCTTATACTGTAATAAAGCTAGCTAGGTTCTACTCTCTTATACTGTATAAAGCTAGCTAGATCTACTCTCTTATACTGTAAAAGCTAGCTAGATCTACTCTCTCATACTGTATAAAGCTAGCTAGATCTACTCCAGGCTTTACTGTACAATGCTAGCTAGTTCTACTCTCTATACTGTATAAGCTAGCTAATATACTCTCTTATACTGTATAAAGCTAGCTAGAATCTACCTCTTATACTGTATAAAGCTAGCTGGTCTACTCTCTTATACTGTATAAAGCTAGCTAGATTCTACTCTCTTATACTGTATAAAGCTAGCTAGATACTACTCTCTTATACTGTAAAAGCTAGCTAGATCTACTCTCTTATACTGATAAGAGTAGCTACAGTTCTGACTATCAAATACTTTATAAAGCTAAGTCCTACTCTCTTGTACTGTATAAAGTTAGCTAGATCTACTCTCTTATACAGGTATAAAGCTAGTCTACTCTCTGTTATGTATAAAGCTAGCCTAGATCTACTCTCTTATAACTTGTATAAAGCTAGCTAGTTTCTACTATCATACTTTGAATAGCTAGTCTACTCTCTTGTACTGTATAAAGCTAGCTAGATCTACTCTCCTATTATCGGTAATAAAGCTAGTTAGATCTACTATCTTATTAGTATGAAGCTAGCTAGATCTACTCTCTTATACTGATATAAAGCTAGCTAGTTATTACTCTCTTATACTGATAGAAGCCTGGTAAGATCTACTCTCTATTACTGTATAAAGTAGTTAGATCTACTCTCTTATACTGTAAAGCTAGCTAGATCTACTCTCATTTTATACGTGAAATAAGTAGCTAGATCTACTATCTCATACCTGTATAAAGCTAGCTAGATCTACTCAGCTTAATACGCTGTATAAGACTTAGCTAGGTCTACTCTCTTATACGGTATAAAAGCGTAGCTTGATAATCTCTCTTATACTGTAAAAACTAGTAGATCTACTCTCTTATACTGTATAAAGTAGCTAGATCTGACTCTCTTATACTGTTAAACTAGCTAGATCTACTCTCTTATAACTGTAAATAGCTACTGTTTCTACTATCATCTTTATAAAGCTATGTCTACCTCTCTTGTACTGTATAAGCTACTAGAATCTACTCATCTTATGACGGTATATAAGCTAGTCTATTCTGTGTACTGTTATAAAAGCTAGCCTAGATCTACTCTCTTGTACTGTATAACGCTAGCTAGATCTACTCTCTTATCGTATAAAGCTAGTAGATCTACTCTCGCTTATACTGTATAACTAGCTAGATCTATCTCTTATACGTATAAAGCTAGTTACTCTCTTGTACTGTATAAGCTAGTAGATCTACTTCCTTATACGGTTAAAGCTAGCTAGTCTTACTCTCTTATACTGTTAAGCTAGCTAGTTCTACTATCTACTGTATAAGCTAGTTACTCTCCTGAGTAGATCTAGCTAGCTTTATACAGTATAAGCTGAGTAGATCTAGCTAGCTTTATACAGTATTAGAGAGTAGATCTAGCTAGCTTTATACAGTATAAGAGATTAGATCTAGCTAGCTTTATACAGTATAAGAGAGCAGATCTAGCTAGCTTTATACAGTATAAGCCTGAGTAGATCTAGCTCTCTCTCTCCAGACATACTCAAACCTAGGAGAGGCCCTCATATATAGAACACAACCCCTCTGATGGTTCACGTCATGGTTGGGGTCAAACAGGGTTCAAACCGACCTTCAGCTCCTCAAAAACCACCCCTAGAATATTGCTGTGATGTTTAAACTTTATTTGTCATGTAGAACTTGAAATAGAATTAACTTTTGATTTTTTTAAAGAATGAGCTCAGACTAAAATGTACTTTAAAACGAAGCCTTTTATGATTCACAGGGCTCTTGGTCTCTAACCCCTCACTTGCTGCTTTTAGTTGCTCCTCCCCAAGTCTTTGTTCCCCTGCCCTGACCACTTCCCACCCTTCCCCCGTTTTCTGCAACATGGCCTGGCCAAAGATACGTATAACTAACTTCCCAATTAGTAGAGGGAGAGAGAGAGAGTCTGAGTCTGACTTTGATGTCTGTTTAAATGTTGTGACATTCAAGTTTGTTATGTTTAATACAGCTGGACTAAAATTTAAACCCTGTCTCTCTCCCCAATTAATTTGTACATTTTGAATATAGTTGGACTCAGAGTGCAACCTTGTCTCGCTCCCCAATTCATTTGTAAACTTTGAATAAAGTTGAACTCAGACTGCAACGTTGCTTAACTCCCAAATTAATTTGTAAATTTTGAATATAGTTGGCCTCAGACTGCAACCTTGTCTCTTGTCTTGAGAAGACATACCACTGCTCTCGTTGTGGAAAGATATGGACCTGAAATCACATGAGAGAAAAGAGAGGCTGTGTTCTGACTTATGGTTTTGACTGAAAATGTGTATTTTTATCATGAAATATAATTGTATATATAAAATCATACTCACAATTAGGCTTACATTTGTTTTTCTTTTTTCATCTTGAGGCATGGTCATGTGATAGGGGCAGTATATAGTAATATTGTATTAATCCCCAAGGGTACAGTCATGTGATAGGGGCAGGATTACTGTATTAATCCCCAAGGGTACAGTCATGTGATAGGGGCAGGATTACTGTATTTATCCCCAAGGGTACAGTCATGTGATAGGGGCAGTATTAAGTAATACTGTATTAATCCTCAAGGGTACAGTCATGTGATAGGGGCAGTATATATTAGTACTGTATTAATCCTCAAGGATACAGCCATGTGACAGGGGCAGTATATAGTAATACTGTATTAATCCTCAAGGGTACAGTCATGTAATAGGGGGTACATTAACCAAAAAATGGAGAGAACCACTGAGCTAAGGGACCAGGCTCGGTCTGTCATGCTATCAGTTCTGTTGTTGGTCCACTGAGCTAAGGGACCAGGCTCGGTCTGTCATGCTATCAGTTCCGTGGCTTAGACAGAGGGTCCAGACAGAGGGCCCAGACAGAGGTCCCACCACTCAGTGGACTGTCACCGGCCCAGACAGAGGCCCAGACAGAGGTCCACCACTCAGTGGACTGTCACGGCCCACAGAGGGCCCAGACAGAGGTCCACCACTCATGGACTGTCACCGGGCCAGACAGAGGGTCCAGACAGAGCATCCCAGACAGAGGTCCCACCACTCAGTGGACTGTCACCGGGCCAGACAGAGGGCTCAGACAGAGGGCAGACAGCGGTCCACCACTCAGTGGACTATCACCGGCCCAGCAGAGGGCCTAGACAGAGCATCCAGACAGAGGTCCACCATCAGTGGACTGTCACCGGGCCCAGACAGAGGGCTCAGACAGAGGGCCCAGACAGAGAGTACAGAAAGTGGTGCTCGCCTGCGGCTCTGCAACATGTGCTAGATATGAACCTATTGCAGATTGTACCATAGGTTCATGATATTGTAATATACTTTAGGGAATAGTCTGCCGTTCCACCCTTGGCACCCCCCCCCCCACCACTCAGAGTTCCTGGAGAAATTACAATGACCATCTAGATGGTGTTACTCACCAGATCAGACGTCTGGACCCAGTGACATAGGATGGTGTTACTCACCAGATCAGACGTCTGACCAGGTGATCAATAGGATGGTGTTACCACCAGATCAGACGTCTGGACCCAGGTGATAATAGGATGGTGTTACTCACCAGATCAGACTGTCTGGACCCAGGTGATCATAGGATGGTGTTACTCACCAGATCAGACTGTCTGGACCCAGGTGATCAATAGGATGGGTGTACTCACAGATCAGACTGTCTGGACCCAGGTGATCAATAGGATGGTGTTACTCACCAGATCAGACTGTCTGGACCCAGGTGATCAATAGGATGGTGTTACTCACCAGATCAGACTGTCTGGCACCAGGTGATCAATATGATGGTGGTACTCACCAGAGTCAGACTGTCTGGACCCAGGTGATCAGTAGGATGGTGTTACTCACCAGATCAGACTGTCTGGACCCGGGTGATCAGTAGGATGGTGTTACTCACCAAATCAGACTGTCTGGACCATAGGATGGTGTTACTCACCAAGATCAGACTGTCTGGACCCAGGTGATCAGTAGGATGGTGTTACTCACCAGATCAGACTGTCTGGACCCTGGTGATCAGTAGGATGGTGTTACTCACAGATCAGACTGTCTGGACCGGGTGATCAATAGGATGTGTTACTCACCAGATCAGACCGTCTGGACCAGGTGATCAGTAGGATGTGAGTTGGCTACTCCAGTCAATGGGAGATTCATCATATCACCAGAGACTGGGTAGAGATAACATCGTGGATTTGGTTTATTACTTCGGTTCTGAAGTGTTTCTCATAACAATGCTTGCTGTATTGAATGAGGACAGATAAATGACTCTCGCAGTATTGAATGAGGACAGCTAAATGACTCTCGCAGTATTGAATGAGGACAGCTAAATGACTCTCACAGTATGAATGAGGAAAGCTAAATGACTCTTGCAGTATTGAATGAGGACAGAATAATGACTCTTGCAGTATTGAATGAGGACAGATAAATATTACACTTGCAAAATAGTAAAGTCTGCAATATGACTGGCGTAGGTCGTGTTGATGTAACGTCAGGCTAGGTATAAAGTATCAGTGGAGGCTCCTCAGAGGAGAAAGGGAGGACGATCCTCAGTGAAATTCATTTTTTTTAAAAAAGTTTAACATTAAAGTTATCCTTTTAGATAAAATACACTAAATATATATTCACGTCACCAAATAATTGATTAAGCACACTATTTTACAATGAAGGTCTACAGTAGCCTCAACAGCACTCTGTATGGTAGCACCATGGTCTTGCCGCAGGACAGCTAGTTTCTGTCTCCTCTGGCTTCAATACAAAACCTATGAGGCTCATGGTTCTCAAGCCCTTCCATAGACTTAAACAGTAATTATGACAACTTCCGGAGGACGTCCTCCAACTATCAGAGCTCTTGCAGCATGAACTGACATGTTGTCCACCCAATCAAGGATCAGAGAATGAATATAGTACTGAAAGCATAAGCTACAGCTAGCTAGCACTGCAGTGCATCAAATGTGGTGAGTAGTTGACTCAAAGAGAGAGAGGACAATAGTTTAGCAGTTTTGAACAAATACATTTCTTTAAAATGAAGGAGAAGCGAGAGAGAGAGAGCTAGCTATATTTTGTATTTCTTCACTTTCACTTAGCTCTACAACTACACCCAGAAAATGTATACAAATTATACCACCACCCAAAAGGGCACGTTGGAGACTGGTAGCCAAGAGGCATGTGCTCTACACGGTAGAACCTCATCTGTCACTGCGTCCTGTGGCTGCTATAGTCCATATGCCACTGGGTGAGAAAGTTCTCATTGTTTTAGGGCAGAATTATATGAGGTGTTATTATATGTTGTTAGCGATGCGTCTTCGCTGATTTAGCTCGGGACTGACTACTACCACCATCGGCAATCTGTCTCCTAATCTTGCTTAATGTGCAGCTCGGCCCTGGAGGGAAGAATTGTCTGTAAGTAAGAAAAACATAGCGTCTGATTGTTTGCCAGAATAAACGATGTAATGGAGATTTTTCCAAACTGCGTTACCCACTCCAGTCACCAGATGGCGACGTGCGTCTTTCAGGTGATGCTTCTTGCGTGACGTATAATCTAGTGGACGGGACGGGCAGCTTCTTCAACAGCGACAAAAGACTTCTGATTCAACGATGCGGTGGTTTGCTAGCGAACTTAAAACCTGAACTCTTTTAGAACATTCTTGTGTATATTAATGTCAGTATTTGCTTGTTAAATAAATGCGCCAATTTGTTAAATTGATAAAGTTACTGCACTAGGCTAATCGCTAATGCTAAATAGCTATAGGCTAATCGCTAATGCTAAATAGTTAGCTAGCTAACATCCCGACCATGAGCTCACTAAGTATATGGAAGAAAGAAGCTCTAGGGCTGAACATAATCTTAAAGAGAAGAGGAAGACGCTTTAAGAATAAAAAAGGAAAAGAGGAGACTGTCACATTAGAAAAAGAGGTGGATTTTACAGTGAAAGAAGAGAAGGACCTTTTGGGGAGGAGAGGAGACTGGAGATCTGATTACACCAGTTTCAGAATCAAAAAGGAGGAAGATGCCATAGCATTGAAAGAGAAGAACTTTTGGAGTAAAAGAGGAAGAGGAGGCTATCTCAATAAAAGAGGAGGAAAACGTTTGGAGTAAAAGAGGAGGAGGCGAAGGAGAGGAGGAGGAGGAGACTGAAGATCTGATTACCACCAGTGAGTATTGTCTTAAACAGGGGCACAAACTATGCGGTTGTTGAACTAATGTGGGGGTTTAAAGTGGCATTCTACTGAAGTTCTACACTTGAATATGTTGTTCAGTACTGTAGAATTGTTCAATCTGCCTTTAGTACACAGATTTTGGGACTTTTAAATGTATACATTTATTGAATTCTCCATGTGGTCTATATTAAACTGCCTTCATCTAATAACACACTTTTAAAACTCAAATAAGGTGCATAATTTCGACTTAAAATTTCAAAGGGACGCAAAAGGCACTCATTTCGTGGAATGACCTTTTACAATTACATCATAACAATATTTTATAAAATTATGATGAAAGTGGACATTTTGGCCCTGTTTTGACATGTTCATGCATCTTGTAAGACTCTGTGATTGTAATAGAAGTCATAAGTTTCCGTCTGTTTGATGTTGTCATTCACACAGGAGAGAGACATGACTATCGTGGACCTCTGGGAGCCTCAACAACATCCTGATGCTGAAGAGTCAGAGAAGAGTCTCTCCAGATCAGAACACCAGATGGTACAGCTTGTTCTGGTCTAGCATACAGCTTGCTCTATCAGGGTCTGTGCTGGGTTTCTGTAAAGCACTTCATGACAGCGGTGACATAAGCATCCATTATGATATGTGTCTGTGTCCCTCTTTATGGTTACCAGGACAAGCTAGCCCTTCCTCCTCCTGGAGTCCCCGTTTCGTGCCTCTCCGGTAGCACCTTACTGCTGGGTATGAAGAGGTTGTCTGTGCTGCTGGTGGACTGCAGGAAAACAACGGGGCTGAGTGGAACTGTGAGAGGAGGAGAAGAGAAGAAAGGATCAGATTTGACACATCAAAGTAAGTGCTGTAGTTTGTTTGAACAAATACAATAGATCTGCCCACTGGTATCTGTTACCAGGACAACCAGCAGAGTTCTGTTAGTTCTGGGATCGAACCCGGGTCTGGAGTGACACCTCAAGCGATGCAGTGTCTTAGACCGCTGTGCCACACAGCTCCTTGTTGTTGGCTGACGTTGAGGACAGGTTGTCACGCTCGTTGTCCTCAGGGGTTCTCCACGCATCTCCGAGTCGTTATGCTCGAAGCGGGAGAAAATGTATTTTAGTCATCCGGTAGGCGTCATGGTTTCTGCGACGTGACTTTTATTTTATTCTGTGAAACACATTATGCCTCGTGACTCAATAAGTCTTCAACATTTCTATGACTACTACACATGGACAGACTGACTAGTACCACATGTACAACGACTGACTAGTACTCCACATGGACAGACTGACTAGTACACATGGACATGTACTTGACTAGTGACAATACATGGACAGACTGACTAGTACCAATCGACAGACTGACTAGTACACGTGACAAGACTGATAGTACCACGTGACAGATGACTAGTACCACATGGCAAGACTGACTAGTACCACATGGACAGCTGACTAGTACCTACATGGACAGACTGACTAGTACCACATGGACAGACTGACTAGTACCACATGGACAGACTGACTAGTACCACATGGACAGACTGACTGACTACCACATGGACAGACTGACTAGTACCACATGACAGACTGACTAGTACCAACGTGGACTAAGACACTGACTGATGTAAACCATTATTTTAAAAGTTTATCATGAACTAGAGAACCAAGTACCCAATCGTGGTGGGGCTACACTACGTGAGACAAGTTGACACGAATTCGGATATATGATCTCTGTACAGATTTGCACGTCACATTATGATGAGACTTCGTACTGATTAGTAATAACATGGACAACTGACTAGTACCACATGGATTGATGCTGATCATAGTTATTCTGTAATAGATCGATTGGTGATCATGATCGCGCACAGATGTTATTCTGATCCATTAATGAGACAAATTACGTTGTATATTCATGCTCTTTAAACATGGTTAGACTCACGTTGGAACAATGAGACTACTAAACCTGGGGACTTGGACAAGAGGCTGCAATCATAATATCAGTGAACGATGAACGCACTCGAGACTTCATTAGATTACCCTGAATACGATAGGTAATCGATAGTGCTTGATCGATAGTCATTCATTTGGCCGACAGACACTGAATTGGTATGTGTATGCCACCTTAATTGGCGCGAGGAGCAGGAACTTCAAGGAGCATACACTAACTGAGCTGAATTACAGTGGGACGAATGGTATGTAACTTGAGCAATTAGAATCCAGCAATGGGGTTACACGCACGAGAGCTAGTGATCCTTGACATGTCGAGGACAATATTGCGCCGTTCCGGTGCTTTATAATGATTTATGAAGAGATAACTCTGCTCTCCTGAACAGGGGCTTCAGGAAGATAGATCCCTGCAGCAAAGCTTCTACAGCTCTGACAAGGCCCCTGTCAAAGGTAAACAGAACACAGATCAGGCTGGCCTGAAGCAATAATCCTGATATAGATTTCAGTGCCTTTATTTTCCTGC
>NW_019942659.1:7779-16370 GCF_002910315.2 Salvelinus sp. IW2-2015 | reverse complement strand
CCATGGGTAACCCTACCAGTAGTCTAACCCTACCATGGGTAACCCTACCAGTAGTCTAACCCTACCATGGGTAACCCTACCAGTAGTCTAACCCTACCATGGGTAACCCTACCAGTAGTCTTACAGACAATATAGCTCTGAGGGTCCTCAACACACACAAGCCTCTACACCACGCTCAAGGTCTCGGTCCAAGTAGAGGAAAACAGTGAACTATTTACAACAACAAAAACGTCCGACCACCCAGCCAGTGGCTCAGTGTCCTTCACCTCACCCCTTAGCGTCCTTCATTTCCGCCAGCCACTGGACCACGGTCTTACCCCCCGCAGCAACAGAGCAGAACGCCACGCCGCCGAAGCGGCTGTGCCCCGTCTCCCGCCGCTTCGGCAACCCGCATTTGGCGCAGACGTAATGCTCACGTTGCCTTCTCTTCCCGGCTATCACCTCTGTGTTTTCCGCCATCCTCTTCCTCCTCCAAGCTGTTGTCCTTGGCACTGGAGGAGGTGAAGAGCAGCCCATCTGTGGTCCTTGGGCTTGGGACAGGCCGGGAAGTGCGGGGGGTTGTTGCTCCAGGTGGGGTGGCAGAATGGGTGCGTGGGTGGGCTCTCCTTGCTGGGTGGTCTGGCGTGTAACCGGGGGGGGGCGGCGTAGGGAAAGGGAAGGGTGTCTTGATTCCCTCCTGCTTGAAGTGGAGGGGCTTGGCTGCAGGGAGGGGCTGGGCAGTGAAGCTGGGGGCAGCAGCGAGCCCCATTCCCTGCTGCAGCACCATCCTCTCCCTCTCCTTCTGACGCCGGGAGTACCTGAAACAGGGAGAGAAAACAAACACAAGCTGTCACACAGATTGTCATTAGTCACATGGCTTTATGTAACAAGTCTTCCATAAGTTAATGTCTTACCATTGACTGATGGTCCTTTGATTCAGCTCAAAGAGCTGAAGGTTGGTCTGGGTCATCAACCTCGGGCTGTTCAGCACTGCCTCCCTGATGGCCACGTAGTCTGCCAGAAAATGAGCGCCCACCTGCTCTTCTTGACGCCGGCAGACTGCGTGGCGCTGGGATGGATTTGGCAGAGCTGACTGCAAATTGCCTCCACCAAACGGCTGGTGCCCGGCCAATTTGCAGGGCCCGAGTTGAGTCCGAGAAGGCAACTGAAACAGAGGAGATAAATAATTAGAGAACATTGAAAAATAATGATAGCCATCGCCTGACCTTATAAGCATTTAATGTAGAGGCAGCCAAACGTAATAGTAAGGTGAAGGACATGAACACTAACAACATACGCTGGAGAGAGTCTTTTCCTAGGACAATGGACGACTTCCCCTTCGTTGCCTTGAACCGCCCCTGACGATCCTCTCCTGGTGTCGGGCAGGGTAGATCAAAGCGTCAAAGTCTGGCAGCGCCACCAGACCGTCTACCCTACGGTCCGACAGCCTGACGGTTCCTCACCCCCACCAAGGCCCTGGCAAGCCTGCGGACATGCTGCTAGCCCGGCATTGCATCAGGGCCTTTAGTCTCCCCCTGAAGATAAAGAGACAACGTCACACATTTAGGGGTAACACTTAAGATGTTTCTACAAAGGAAATAGATGTTATTTTACATTGGTGTAACTAACTGAAAATCACACTGATGGATAATTTTTTTTTTACTCTTGTGACGTCTACAAGGGAAGAGTATAAGACGTGTTGTGAGCTTTCTAAACGAATGCACTCAGCTGATGGCATCCTTGGTTATTAGACACCCGAAAATTGTGTCTGAGTTTGTCTCAATTCCTTATTTCAAAGAGGTTGCAGTGGCATGTATTTTTTACACACACAAAAGTGGAACAGGGTGAGGAGAACCGTGTCGATCAGGGGCCTCAGGAGAGCTTCTGTCTTCAGGGGCGGTGGGACTGGATGGCCCAGACCTGGGTGCATCAGCGGGTTCTCCTGACAGAGGTGCCGCTGAGCTGGAGGACGGGGCGCTCATAGTAGTGACATGAGGGATGTGGACTGTCGGGTCCACATCCTCCTCCTGAAAGTCCTCGTCCTCCTCGTCGAGCTGCTCGACGGCGGCTGCCTCATCCGGAAGGTCAGGGTCCACTCCGAGGAGTTCCCCTATTAAAGCAACAAAACAACAGCAAAAAAAAACAGGCAAAAAGCAGAGTAGGGAAGTGTTAATGGGATGTAATTAATGCAATTGATGTAAATGTTCATTCTCTTACTAGACTCACCCGTGTACTCGCTAGGCTTGGTGTAGTCCTTACCCTGTTCCTTGCCAAGCACCCTTTGGCTGCTCAGGTTAAGGATGTGCTACAGGTGGCCACTGTAGGAGAGCAGGGACTGCCTGTTCTTTCCCTCCACTGCTGCCTGCGCACGGTCGTCGTTCCATTTCACCAGTCCATCCAACAGGAACGCCTGGAAATGCATGGCATTTGCCCTGGTACCTGAGAGAACAATGCATGATTAGGGTGGGAGAGCACTTGTTGTTAACATTAAACATGAAGCATTACTTTAAGCTCCGCAATAACAATTACCTGGGATGAACCGGTTCAGGTGGAGGTGGAATGACTCCAAGGATGTGGAGCCCCCTGCGCAGCGATAAACKGGCAAWATRACGCCGCCCTTGGTGATTTTGCCGGTCTCGGTGTACAGCTGTACACCGGGTGGGTCCTGTATGCAGTGGAGGTGGCGCCTCTGCTCTTTCCAGATTGRCTGGATGCGGACGGAGTCCAGCAACGGGATGCCCAGGGTGTCYACCCCCTTCTCGCTGTTGAAGGTCTCGAGGAGGTCAAGGAGAAGGACTTCGGTCGCCGCAGCTCCACGCGRACGACGCCGACAGTGAAGTGCKATCTCCTTCCTGCCGATCAGCCTCGAAASCTCCACCTCYGTGAGGCCGACCATCCCGTGCTTCCCCTCCAGCGCAGACCTKTTGGCCTCCAGCAGTCGGCGGACATCACCTGCATCCCACTCAAAGATGCAGGCTGACAGCTGCCGCATGAAGGGACCGTAGAGCTGGTGGCTCTCAGTGGTGACACCTGCCGCGAACCGCCGCATCAGGGTCCAGCCGAACCACCAGCTGGTCCCACTCATTGTACATGGCAGCTGTCTTTGATCCGCCGAAGCTGGAGCAGCAGTCTCGGTCCACGTACATGAGCTGGGGGGGCGCCACCCCGGCGAGCCAGTACCGATCCATGAGACCAGCCGCCATGGGGAGCAGGCCCTCGCCCTCACCGGCAGTGAGGACACTGACGAGGACCTGCCCATGCTCGTTACCGACGTTGGTAACCCAGGCGGCCGTGTGACCCTGGCCTTCACCTCATCCAGCCGCGACAGCACGTCATGGCTGTAGACTGTCAGCAGCCAGACGGGTGAGGGCACCGGGGGCATCTCCGGTAGATCAGTGAACTGCTGCCCAGTGCCTCCTCCCACTTCTTAGTCCTCACAGGAGGGCCCTGAGCACCAGAAGCAGGGGGGCCGTCAGCAGCCACTCTTACTGCCTGGGGTGTGGCCCTGAGGACCAACTCCTGTGAGGGCGTGAAACGGAACCTTGGATTTTCCATCTTAGGAGACAAAAAAAAAACTATTATCATGACTGATGAGTGCAGTGACAAGTGACAGCATAACCGTATTAGATACGTATAAAGGAACTTACATTTGCTTAATAGGTCTGCTAGGAGGAGGACAGCAGTGGGGGTTTGGGGGGTTATGTGTAGGGTGATTATTATTTAATATGCAGTTCAGTTTACATAGAAAGACACGTTTGCCCCAATGACCATCAGGTTGTCACATATCATACAATGCATTCAACTATCCTCTTCAAATGCATGCCATCAAAAAACGAAAGAAAAGACAATTAAATAGGATAGAATTCCAACTTTGACTTGATATAGATGTTAGCTAAGGTTTTACAGGATTGTCAGTGGTCAAAGAAACTTTGTGAATTTTGTACGTCTACAGTAGCTAGTGATATACAAACGTTGTTTACCTGTCTGGCACCTCGACAACAGCAAGTGAAATTGCAGTGCCCAAATTCAAAACAGAAATCCCATAATTAAAATTCCTCAAACATACAAGCATTATACACCATTTTAAAGATAAACTTCTTGTAAATCCAAGCACAGTGTCCGATTTCAAAAAGGCTTTACGGCGAAAGCACACCAAACGATTATGTTAGGTCAGCGCCTAGAGGCAGAAAACCATACAGCCATTTTCCAGCCAAGGAGAGGGCTCACAAAAGTCAGAAATAGCGTTAAAATGAATCACTCAGATCTTCATCTGGTGGCACTCCTAGGTCTCCATGTTAGACAATACATTTTTTGTTTTGTTTGATAATGTCCCTCTTTATGTCTAAAAACCTCAGTTTTGTTGGTGCGTTTAGATCAGTAAACCAAAGGCACAATGAGCGCTCACAACATCCAGACGAAAAGTTTTTTTTAAAGTACAATAAAAGTTCGTAGAAACGTGTCAAACGATGTTTAAAATCAATCCTCAGGTTGTTTTTGTCATAAATAATCAATAATATTTCAACCGGACAAACGCTTCGTCAATAGAAAAGGAGAAACAAGAAAGGCGCGCTCCCGATCAAGCGCTTGGCTCATATTTCCACTGTCCACTCATTGAAAGTGGTGTATCTCCCTCATTTTTCAGAGTAAAATCCTGAAACAATGCCTGAAGACTGGCCACATGTAGWGGAAGCCATAGAGATCGTGAACTGGGTCCTAAGTCTTTGTATGGTGGAAAGGCTTTCAATGGAAAAACAGCCTTTCAAAATAATAGTACTTCCTGGTTATCCTAGCTTATGGGCCTGAGTAGCAGGCAGTTTAATTTGGGCACGCTTTACATCCGGAGGTGAAAATACTGTCCCCTACCCAAGAGAGGTTTTTAAATTAAGTCAAACAAGTCGGTTGGCTAGACATGTCATATTTCAATCACATTTAGTCATCATTTGTATAGCCAATGCWAACTTGCCTGTGCAGCAGCAAGCTACAGTAGCTAGCGATCTACGAACGTTGTTAAATTACACAATATGGGTAGCCCCTGTAGTCAAACAAGTCGGTTGACTAGACGTGTTATTGTCATATTTCATCACATTTATAGTCGTCAACGTTAAATTTGTTGCAAATTAAGCAAAATTACCTCAGATACTCACCGAGTAGCATCAATGGCTGACAGAAAAAGAGATTGTAATGAAGAGACGTTAGGAAAATTTCAGAGGAAGATGATTGGCTTAAAAACTTTTGGAACAAGCTAGGCTCTTCATTGGTGGATTTTGGAACAGAGAAGAATGCCCGTCTCAGTCCATCTTGTAGGTTGGCCCCTGGGGCCTCCACATGGCACTTGGAGCACCTTAACAGACTTTACAGGGCCCCCAAAGATTGCTGAAATGTACTTGATGTGAACATGTCAAGGTATTGAATGAATTCAGTCATATTCATGTCAAAACATGTGAAATAGGCACACTGGACCTTTAAGAAAGTCATAACAGAGTAGGTGTCCCTACAGGTGTATATTAAGTAGCCATGTGCTTCCCAAAATTCAAAAACAGAATAACTGAGCCATTTGACACATGATAGTTCTCAAGCTCTACTTTATTTATCAACCAAGAAAACAGATAAAACAAATCCTGAATTTAACTATTAAACATATTACATACCGTTTGACACAACTAACTTAACATTTTTCTTAGATATTACAGAACTATTTACGACGACCATCCAGCTCCTTCCTTCGCCTCTATGCTGTGGTCCCCAGGCCCTCTCTTCTCCTCCAACCTCTCGACAGCAGTTTTGCCTCCCCCTGKTGCCTCACAGAAGTGCTCTCCCCTGTACTGGCTGTGGCCACATTKTTTTKTTTTAGGCTTGCCACATATCTTGCAGGGGAAAGGAACAGGAAACCTCCTTGACCAGCCTGTGCAATTCTCCTCCTCAAATGTGTACCTGGTCAAGGGGAGGCCTTTTGTGAGGGTGGAAGCAACTCTAGCAATAGGGGGTTTGCTTGTTGGTGGAAACCTGTGTACCTGGTCAAGGGGAGGCCTTTTGTGAGGGTGGAAGCGGCAGCAACTCTAGCAATAGGGGGTTTGCTTGTTGGTGGGCCGCTTATCTTTCCTCCTGACCCCCTTGTTGATTCTAGATGGAGCTGGCTTCAGGTTCTTGTCTACAGAGGAAACACAGGTAGTGGCTTATTATAACACATTACACAAAGGGAAATTGCTATAGTCAAACACACAAATGTGAATTTAAGAGAACTCACCTTTGGGGGGGGGTGTCTGTTCAGAACTGGGGGCCAACATGGACGGCTGAATTTAGGTGTGGGGGAGAGAGGGGGGACGGGGAGG
The DNA here is from genome assembly GCF_002910315.2 of Salvelinus sp. IW2-2015. NCBI lineage: Eukaryota > Metazoa > Chordata > Actinopteri > Salmoniformes > Salmonidae > Salvelinus > Salvelinus sp. IW2-2015. The sequence goes on along the minus strand of NW_019942659.1, from coordinate 10,062 downwards.
GGGACAACCTTCCGGTTGGAGCTGGTATCGGTTTCTTGTCTACAGAAGAACAAAAGGGCATTAGTGTCTTAATGAACACACCACACAATATATTGCTATATTTAAACACTGATTGTTATTTGAACGACACATTCATTTTTGGGGTAATTTATTGTTTTCTTTTCATTAACTGAAGTGTATTGATTTGTTATTGTTTTGGATTGTTTATTTTTTGTAAGATAACTAATTTATGGAATAAAAATATATTTAGATTACTTTTTTCTTTTTTTTACTCCCTTTGGGAACCGCTGTTCAGAACTGGAGGCCACACGGACGGCAAATGTCAGGTGTGGAGGTGGGTCCTTGTATTTCCCCAGATGCCGCTGGGCTCTCCTCTTTTTCCCTCGGCTGCCTTTTTTTTCTTTTCAACTCCAGTTGGGCCTTTTGTGCTTTCCTCTCCTCGATCAATTTCAAAATATATTTTGTTAAGCACGCATTCTTAATTGCCTATAATTTCCCCTGATGTCTATCCATTTGCACAACAGCATGTGAAATTTATTGTCAATCAGTGTTTGCTTCCTAAGTGGACAGTTTGATTTCACAGAAGTGTGATTGACTTGGAGTTACATTGTGTTGTTTAAGGTTCCCTTTATTTTTTGAGCAGTGTAATATTGTTGTTAAGCACGCATTCTTGTCCCAGGCAAGGAGTGAGCTGCCTTATCCAGCCCATGTAGCTGAGAATTAGAATTAGCAGATACACTGAAAGGTGATAAATAATCACGTTAAAACAAGTTTACCTTCTTTGTTTACGGTCTGTAGAGTTATAGCTGCATTGATAATATCCCAAAGACTGGCCTATGAAAACTGCATCCATCTTGACTAATAGATCTGGGCAAACTGAGACTCTCCCTGATCAAGTTAAAGGTCGTGCAGCAACCAATCAGAATTAGTGGGTGTCACAAGGGGCACTGGGGGATGGGCGGGTTGACTCCCTGCTGTCACCTGTAGGTATCTGCTGGCCATCTCAAATCTCTGAGTAGAAACTTGACTGTATTATTGTTTTTTGTTTACAACTCTGTAAACAGTGTGTTTATTGACTAAGAAAATGATGACCGATTACTTGTCTTTTTATTTGTTGAACTTTAAAGAGTGTATGACAATAAATCTAAATTAATTTCAGGGAGAAAAAGTGCTTGCATTCAATTATTATTTATTTCACAGGGAATGTACATGTGAAAGATCCCCAGCATAATGTCCTACATATACTAACAAAAGAACATTGTACAAAAACGACTTTACAATTGACACACCAGTCAGTCAGTCAGAGTTACTGGCCTTTGCTAGCACCATGGCTGGCCCTCATGAGTGCCAGCCACTCCTCCAAGTTTGGCCACCAGAGGAAGCGGACAGAATCTCACGGAATCATACATACTGTGTCCAAACTCAGAAGGTTTTCGGCTTGCCACATTCGAGCCTTATAGCCTTCGTATGGCTTGTGCGCTCTGACTTTAATGCCAGGACTCAGCTTCTTCCTCCTTCTCCATCAGTGGTCTGGAGACCTTGGGTCCACAGCAGGAGGAGGGGGAAGAGGGTGGAGGTCGAGGGCAGGTCTGTTGGGAGACTGGCGTTATAATGAGAGGGAGGTGGTAGGCAGACTGGGTGGGGTAGAGGTGCAGTGGTGACAAGTGTCTGCTCTGCACGCTGTGTAGCCTGTCCGTCTGTCTCTGGCAGCTGGTAGGTGCTGCTGGTTGATGGGCTGGCAGCGGTGAAGTGCTCCAGACTGCAGCGTGGAAGGGGCCTGACTCCTCCCTCTCTGCAGTCATGCTGTCCGGTTCTGGTGCAGGCCACTCTCTTCCATAGAGGATATCCACTTTGTTGTACCTGTGTGAAAAACGTAATATGTTTACTGTTATCAGAAACTGTCAACAGTGAACTCACATAAAATATACCAAAATATATTTTAACGTACCACTGTGTCAAGTCAGCTTGTTGACCTGGAACAGTTGCAGCCTTGTGTGAGTATGTGAGGTTTGGGCTGCCCCAGCACCATGGTCCTGATTCTCTGTAGTCCCCAGGATAGCAGCCCACCTGTTGACCCGGTTACCAAGAACGTCTTTGCCAGCAGGGTGTTTGTGGCACAGCTCACAAAATGGCTCCACTGTCCTGCTGGTGTTGGGCCACTGAGCAGGTCCGAGTCTTGGCCAGCGGGGAGCTGAAGGTAGATTAAGTTAACAAAGGAAACATCACGTTAATAGAGAATACACCATGTCTTTCGTGTGTAGTGAGTTTAGAACAATGTGCAGT
>NW_019942659.1:0-7258 GCF_002910315.2 Salvelinus sp. IW2-2015 | reverse complement strand
AAAAAAAAAAAAGAAAACCCAAACCGCCGCTGAAATAACGTGACTTTTTTTCTGAAAATAAAATATTATTTTCTCTCAACTGCGTTACCCACTCCAGTCAGCAGATGGCGGTCTGAGACTTTAAGGCAATGCTGCTAGTGTGACGTATAATCTAGTGGACGGGACGCTTCTTTCAACAGCAGCAACAGTTCGTCAGCCACCTCGGTAGCTTGCTAGACAAAATAGACGAACCAATAAAGCTCTTTAGACGCTTTAGTGTATATTATCCACTTTGTTTTAAACCCACTTCTGTCGTCTAGTTAGTTATCCGATTTAATTTCATATTTACGGTGCTGTTGTTTTTAGTCAGCTAGAGGACTGATTAAGTTAGCATTAGCCTAGCTAGCTAACATCTCCGACCATGAGCTCACCAAGCTACTCTCCTCCTGCTACAGAAGAGGAGGTCTGCTGGACGGAGAAAGAAGTTMTTGTGAAAGAGGAGGGGGAAGAGGAGGCTGTTACAATACAAATACAAGTAGAGGGTGAGGCTGTTACCGTGAAAGAAGAAGAGAAAGACATTTCAGTGAAAGAAGAGGAAGATGCGTTCAGAGTGAAAGAGGAGGAGGATGTTACAGTGAAAGAAGAGGAGAAAGACGAGGTTGCTGTTTTTGGAGTGAAAGAGGAGGAGGCGGAGATGACTGTCACATCCAAAAAGGAGGAGGAAGAAGAGGAGGAAACTGGATATCTGGGCCCGGTTTCCCAAAGGCAACTTACGCCGTACAATGGTTCTAATGATGAACTTAGTCGTGAAATGGTTTTGAAAAGCCGTGCCCTGATTAACACTAGTAAGTACTGGCACAAACTCTGCAGTTGTTGAACTGATATGTGGTGTTAAAGGGGTAATCTGCAATTGCATCTATATTTTGACTTTTAAATTATGTATTTATAGCCATTGATTCTTGAAGAATATAACACATGCCTCATGAGCTTAGTTCAACTGTTGTACCCCATCAGAACCCCAAATAAGCTTTTTTTACTCCAATGTTTAGAAACAATGTAAATCAACACTGTATAGCCTCAACATGGTTAAAACTATAATGTTGATATCATGGATGGTCAGTCCTTAAATCGATCGGTCTGTCTATGAATTAGAGAGTAGTTACATTTCTCCAGCCCCATCCATCATCTTATTACCAAAACAGTGGTGGAATGACAGATTTGTTATTGTTTAAACTGCATATTGGTTGATTGATGTGGCTTTTTTAAAAGAGGCAAACTAGGATTTAAACAGCAACAAAGTGGCAGCCCAGAGACTTAGTTTGGTAAACAGTTGAGGGATGGGGGCTGGAGAAATGTAACCACTCTTCAATTCATAGAGAAAGCTATTTTGTCAACCTTAACCCAAAACCTAGGGACCTCGTTAAGAAGTTCAGACATCTTGGCTTAACAGTTATAAGGTGTTGTCTTGACAGTCGCTGGACCCAGGTTTGAGTTCAGCTCAGGGCAACCCCCTGAATTCACTACACTATGAATACAAGGACTGGCCATCCATAAGGTCATAATGATAGTTTAACCAGGTTTCTAGGCTCATATAGTATATTCTAGATTCATCCCATGATGTCATAATTGCTACTTAAACTCATATTTTGTCTATATGCCTATATTATAGATAGCTCATTCATAAAATCATCCCATAGTATGAATCAATCATATAAAATAATATTCCTTACCAGGTTCTAGAATACTTAGTTGATAATTCTAGAATCATTGCGCAAATAAATTAGGTCAGATAATCATATGGTTAACCAGGTTTCTAGGCTACTGATTATTATTTAGCATTCTAAGAATTCATCCATCATTTCAATAATGATAGATTTAAACAGGTGCTTCTAGGCTATATAAGTATATTCAAATTCATCCATGATTTTCATAATGATAGTTTAACCATAGTTTCTAATATTATAGTTTGTTTACAAGACAGTGCGGCCACTTTAAACAAAGCTTATTTTTGGTTTTGACTGGGTAACTTTACAGTTTGAAAAACATTATGAATGGACACTTTACTTTATCCTATCTAAACTTCTAAGTCACTAATTCTTCAACGAATCAGTGTCGTGAGAAATGTCTGACCCCATTTAGGTCGATATGCAAGGCTCATAGCTTTAATGGACTCGACCATACTATCTTTCTCTTAATATCGAGCCAAATGTATAGATATATATACTATCTATACACAAGAGCACCGTAGTCTTGGCCGTTTTCAAACGGGGAACGAATATACCAATTGTGAGCTCACGTCCTCATTGACTTCCGATTGTGGAGCCACGTCTCAGTTGACTATGTGCCACATTGAAGGCCACAGTCTCCAGTGGACTATATCCATTGTAGAGGCCTGTCTCAGGTTGACCTAATCCATGTGGTACCTATGAGCTCACTTGGGACTAATCCATTATGAGTGCCTGTCTCATAACCTAATCCATTGTATGAAGACCAATGTATTCTCAGTCTGAGACTAAAATCCAATTGGGAGCCTTCTCAGTACTATCCAGGCGTGACGTTCTCATGTGCTGCGAGGTGGAGGTTAAACTAATCACATAGTATTTAGTACTGTCACCGTGAGACTAATCCATTCGGAGGCCTTGTCTAGCAGTGTATCTTAAGTCAACATTTACTAATAATCTATGTCCTGTATAGTGACTTCATGTGACAACTATTCCCATTATGAAGTAGGTCCGTTCTCAAGGTACTAAATCCATTTCTGGAGGCCTCTTCTTCAAGATGAACTCAAATTCCAATTGATCGAGTCCAATTCTCAAGCTTGGTAGACCATTAATTTCCATTATGGATGCCTGGTCTCAGTAGGCCTAAATCCATTGCAGAGCTCCTGTGCACTAGTTGGCACTATATAGCGCATCTGGCAGAGGTCCCGTCCGAAGATATATATAACAACTCAAGTGACTAAGTCCATTTGCATGTAGCACAGTCTCAGCTTACTAATCCAAGCGGACCTGGCCTCTGAGCTTGTGAGGATGAGCACAGTACCAAGAAGGCGGATTACACTACAGTGATTTTGGCCCATTACTTTCCAGATGTGATCGGAGACAACAAAGTCCCATGGCACGCGGTGTTTGGTATGAGGCAATAAGGGGCCTTTCTACCCGACACATCTTTAAATGCTAGCTGATTCTAATCTGACAGCATGCTTGATCACATCTATAAGCTGTCAGAGACACAATCTGAGGTGAAATGTCATCACATCTCTACCAGAACTCTAGTCAGCAGATGCACACAAAATCCCAGAGAAAGCTGCTAACTATCACCGCAGCGTGCTATTATGTTCAGGGTCCAGATACACAGTGTTACTGAGGCGCTGCTGATCACTACTCCCATATGATGATCTCACCTGGTCAGAGACGAACCAAATCTGAGGTGTCTTACTGATCACATATCTCGAGACTTGAGACAGAACAGCTAAAATCTGGGGCTACTGATACACATCTCTATGAAAGGCTAGTCACGAACAACAATCTGATGGTATCATATTCACAGCATTCTATGGAGCTGGTCAGAGGAACACAATCTGAGGCTACTGATCACTATACATATGAGACGCTGTCAGTAGACAACAGATCTAGGCTCACTACTAGTATGCACATCTTTTATATGGTCTTGTAAGTAACAGAAGACAACCCAATCATGACAAGAATCTTATTCTTCAATTGCGAGCTCTCTTTGAGAGTCTGTTCCAGACTGATCCCACTATATCTCACTGAGGCTATTAGCTCAATCTCACTATCCGTGCACTAAATCGTATACACCAGATACAGTTTCTGATATTAAAACGGATGTATGATTTTAACGGAACATAAAGTCTACAATGCATTTTTAAGAGTGGTAGATAGAACTACTGAGCTTAAATACATTGTTTCTTGACGCGAACCGCCCATCGCTCACGTAACATCATCTATGCACTAAATGAGAAGCTCCAGATTCAGAGAAAAACGAAGCTCACATATGAGGACTGAGTATAAGTAAGTTTGGAGACTCTCCAGCATGAAGATTACTAACTACCTGGACTCTAGCACCACACTGAGAACTACTACCACTACTACTACTGACTACTACTACTACTACTACATACTACTACATGTAACTACCTATCTACTACCACGACACCACACTACCACTAGCCACCACTACTACTAACTACTAGCTACTACTTACTAATACTACGTACTACTACTACTGACCTTATACCTACCTAACCAACACTACAAATCAAACATTCACTAGCCGACTACTGACTATAACTACTACTACTTATACTCGAACGTACTACTACCTCTTGGAATAGTTACACACTACATACTACTACTACTACCACGACTACTACATACCTTACCTATCATACCACTACCATACGTACTCTCTACACTAACGTATCATACTCACATACTAACTACTACTACCACTACCCCAACTCACTACTACTACCAACTACTACTACTACTCTACTACGACTTACTACTCAATACCCTAACTGACTATAATAACAACTACTACTACTACCACTACACTACTACTACTTATAATACTACTACTACTAAACTAACTTGACTATCTCAAACTAACACTTACTAACATGATCTAACCACATACTACTACTACTTAATACTAACCATACTACTACTACTTACTACTGACTTACTAACTCAATACTACTACTACCACTACCACTACACTACCGACCACTAGACTAACTGACACTAAACTACGTTGCACTACACTACCACTACTTAATACTACCTACTGACTGGCATACATACCACTAGAAAAAATATAAAAAAATAAAATATACTAAAAAAAAAAAACATATATAAAAAAAAAAAGAAAATAAAAAAAAAATACACAAAAAAATAGCGACTACTACGACTACTTAGTCCGACTACTGGAATACTACTACTACCACTACCACTATCTACAACTAAACTCACTACTACCCACTTCACTAACAACTACTGAGCTAAAATACTATCCACTTACCACTAACCAGGATCTTCTGACTACCTTTACCCACTTACTACCACTACCACTACAACTACAATACTACCAACTACTACGCAGCCTACACATATACTACCGAACTTATACCCACCTGCAATCCAATATACCTTCTTAATAACTACTACTAACTGACTACACTAGCTACTACTACTACTACTTACTACTACCACTACTAACTGAGACTACCACTACGATACTACTTATAGTACTTACTACTGCTAAATACTATCCAACCGCTATCACCACCACAATTACATCACCACTACCGTCAACTTACTACTTACCACAATACCACTACTACATACTTCACTTCACAACGCGATCTGAGCGCCACACCACCACTACCACCACTACCACTACGACTAAGACTACTACTACCACTACTACGTGAGCCAGACAGCTACACCACTACTACTACTACTTACTACCACTACTAAGCACTACTACCACTACTACAACTACTACTACTACCACTACTACTAACTACCCACATACCAACTACTACTACTACTGCTAATACTTACCACAACCTATACACATACTACGCATCTCGACTACTAACTACTACACCTACTACCCACTAACTACTACACTACCCAACTACCACTACCAACCACTACTACGTAACTTACTAACTACGAACTACCTACCCACTACCACCATCCTACAAACTATGCCGCCACATAACCAGCTACTACTAGCGTACTACACTGACTACCACTACTACACTACTACTACCAACTGACTAATACTACCACTAACTACTCCGGACTACTGACTACTACGACGTGGGACTGCACTACATAACCTAGCGTGACTAGTACAACCCAGCTAGGCGTAATCGGGACCAGATGACTACTAGATGTGCTTTGATTTGCCTGCCTAAACCATTGGAAACGTATACAAGCTTTTAAGTTCACATAGCAAATTTTATGAAAAGTGTTGGTAGCTCATTACAAACTCGGGATAGCGCAAGGGTTCTGTATATTCTACACCTCTTTGGCTAGCTGTTGGTTTTTAGGCTGTGTTTCTGTAACAGCACTTGAAGTATCAGCTGATTAAGAAGGGCTATTATAAAAATACAATTGTATTTGATTTTGAAAGTAATGTTTTCTGCGCAGTATACTGTCCTTTGAGAGCGACCACACAAAGCTTTTGTTCTGCTTCATCTGACGTCAAGAGCTCAATCTTACATTACATGCATTGTCACCATCATTTTTAACGAGATATCCTCAGATTGATCTGTAGTATAAATCAAATTTATTCTTTCAACTGGTGCGCGGAGCGCCGAATAGAAGGATTAGAGCACATTTTACAGTTGACAGTATGGGCTACTTATGCTTAGCAAGAAACGCTCTCCTAACCAACAGGACAGTTCAAGAAGAGAATATTACCGAATTCTTAAGTTAAAAATAACAAGTAAAGAAATCAAACAAGAGAAAAAAAAATCTATCGTTAAATTACAGTGAAAAAATACACTGAAACATAGACGCTAGAGCTGCTATAGAGTCAAATTGGAGGCTAATACAGGTTATCAGATTCAATGTGAGGGCTATATACAGCGGAAAGCAGGGATTTACTAGAGTCAATGTGGAGGTCTGATATACAGTTGGGGTACAATTGTGGAGCTATATACCAGCGTGGTACAGAGTCAATGTGGAGCATGGTATTACAATGTGAGCAGGCTTTAGGTATACATGGTTTTACAAGTCTAATGTGTAGGAGCTATATACAGGGACAGAGTCAATGTTGAGGCTATATAACAGGGTAACATGAGATTCAAGTGGAGCTATATATCAGGGTCTGCGATACAGAGTCAAATTAGGTGGTAGCTAATACAGTTACTAAACTCTGAGAGAGGTACCCGGATACAGACGCAATGTTGGAGCTATACTACAGTTCACGCCACGGCTCCCTGCGACCTAAGTCGTCTTTGACAGGATCACAGGTTGGACAAGTTAGGACTGAGATATATTACCTCAACTCTGATACGATAGATTAAGCGTAAACTGAATGAGGTACACGTATACAGATCAATTTGGAGCTTAGATTATACACTAAAGTGCTGAAGCGAGCGAGGTTACCAGTACAGAGTAGAATGATCAGTCATCTACTCTTAGAGAGCTAATACAGAGGATATTACACGGTCACTGAGGAGTAAATATTACTAAACTGATTTAAGATAGTTACCACTTCTCGTTAACAGAGTTAATAT
>NW_019942658.1:139126-145378 GCF_002910315.2 Salvelinus sp. IW2-2015 | reverse complement strand
TTGTTTGCCAGTGAAGCAAACGGGAAAAGCTAATTGGATGAAGAGGATTTAAGTATCTGCTCTCGATAGGAAGTTGTTTGATGCCACAAACAAAGACATGTTGCCCTCCTCAGAGTTGTCTTTGGCTCTGTGACCCATACCACTGAGCTGTCAAACTCAACAACTCACTTGGTGTTATTCAGCTGATATGTGTGGTGGCAATTCTTCGCTTTCCTATAGAGCAGAGAGGGGCAGCTGGCAGGCACTTTTGTAGGCCTGTGGATCAATTCACAAGATGCAAACACAAGGTGCAATCTTAAAAATGTGGTTGTGCATCAGCAGTTTTTCTCTTATGTCAGTCATTGACAGTCACTCAATTAGCCAGGTCAGCTATATTTTTTAGATTGGTAAGTTAGCCTAGCCAGCTATCTAAACTTGTAGTAATCATGGTCAAATTACTGACACTGCGTGCCCTCATGATGAATTCAGATTTTTTGTGGCCCCCACCCCATCAAAGTTGTCCAACTCTGCTATAGAAGATTTAAGTACTAAGTTCTGACGTAGTAGATTTACTTAGCAAACATTCTGGATGCTCTGTAGGCTATGCAAGCTCCAAAACCAACTAGCATGCCAGACCTGGAGCTCATTTCATTGTCATACACGTTTGAATCAACAGTTTATTAACACCATTGTAATAGATTACATGCAAGAAACAAAATCAGTCAACTATATCTCTCTTGCGAAACATATTTGATCTCAATGAGACTAAACCTGGGATGAATGAAGGGTCAAACCACTCTAAAGATGCACTAGTGCACTTTTCATGCTCTTCTGTTGGAGCGGTTGCGCTAAAGCTGGGTGCATCCCAAATTGCACACTATTCCCTACATAGTGCGCTATGGGCCCAGGTAAAAAAGTAGTGCACTATATAGGGAATAGGGTGGCCTTTGGGATGCAATCCTGGATTTTACTGTTCTAGTAGCAGAGCTTTGGTGGAAGGCTGGCGGTGGGAGTTTCCATGCCGACCCAGAGGAACAACGCATTCATTATTAATTAGTAATTGCTTACTATTACGGATCCTTCTATTGACATATTTGAGGTTTGTTGTGCTCAGCGGCAGCCATATCCAAAGTGTAAATATGATCTATTTGGCGGCTCCCTGCTTCAACAGCTCCCGCCTGAGCCTCTAGAAGGGATTTAGTGCAGGGAGTTTTAAGCTAGAGCATTTCTCCTCCTCTTACTCCTCATACTCCCTTACCTTCATTTCTCCTCCTCTTACTCCTCATACTCCCTTACCTTCATTTCTCCTCCTCTTACTCCTCATACTCCCTTACCTTCATTTCTCCTCCTCTTACACCTCATACTCCCTTACCTTCATTTGTCCTCCTCCTCATCCTATTCCCTATCATCCTCTCTTCTCCTCCCTCTCCATCCTTTTCCCTTCATTCCTCTCCTTCCATCTCTCTTCGCTCCCTGCCTTCTCCCTCTTCTCCTCTGCTTCCTCTTCCCTCTCCTCTTCCTCCTCCTCTTTCATCCATGTTCTATTTTCCCCTCTTCTCCTACTCCCTCTACTTATCCCCCTCTCTTTGCTCTCTTCCCCCCTTTCCTCCTCTCTCTCTCCAGCCAAACAGCCAATTTCCCGTAATAATTCTACCTCTACACAACAAAGTCCCTTATTCCCTAAGTTGTTAACAACACGAGCTATTAACGTGTCCCGGCTTTATGTTCCACACTCTTGTGTTTTTTCCTTCTCTCTCTTCCTTCCCTTCATCATCCCTTCTTTCAAATGTGAAGATTTGAGGGGTAATGGCAGATTATTGGACTGCAAGTGTGGAGGCTCTAGAGTCTTTCTCTACATTTGTCCTCGTCTCCAGTGAAGGTTCAGATTTTGAGTGATGGGACACTCGTCATAGCCCCTTCTAGTAGTCTTCAGACTATTGATCATTTTTCAAGTGTTAAATTTTTTTCCAGGAGACGGAGCTGAAACCACACCTATAACTTAATACATACCTTATGGTTCATGTACTGTATAGTGGCATGAAAACAACTCAGTGTTAAGCTGTCTATAAAGCCTGTTTCTTTCCACCTACTTAGCGAAGGATCCTAAAATGTTAACACTGTAGCTCAAGCAGGGAGTTTGGTTTTGTTGTGAGTGTCGGTTTGTGTTTGCTCTGACTTCTCTCTACACGTTTAGAGGTTCATGTTAAGCTTTCAGAGTTTGTTGTTGAGGTGGAAGGAGAGAGACAGAGGGGAAGAGAGAGGGAGAAAAGCACTACATTTACATTTTAGCAGATGCTCTTATCCAGGGCGACTTACAGGAGCAATAAGGGTTAAGTACCTTGCTCAAGGGCACTTCGGCATATATTTCTTTACTGGCCCAACACTTTTAACCTGTAAACTACCTGCCACCCACTAGAGGGATTAGGTTTGTGAGAGGGAGATAGAGAACGATAGAGGTACCGAAAAGACAACAGATAGTAAGAGAGAGAAGAGGATATATGATGCAGAGAAATATAGAGAGACCAATACATNCACACACACACACACACACACACAGTTAGATTATCCACAAACACATTCATAGAGTCAGATTCACCATATGGCCAAAAGTGTGTGGACACCTTATTGTCCAACATCTCATTCCAAAGTCATGGTCATTACCATGGAGATGGACCACCCTACRGTAACAGCCTCCACTCTTCTGGGAAGGCTTTCTACTAGTTGTTGGAACATTGCTGTTTGTTATTCAGAAAGAAGAGTATTAGTGAGGTCGGGGACACTGATTTTGGGCGATGAGGCCTGGTTTACAGTCGGTGTTCCAATTAATCCCAAAGGTGTTCGATGGAGTTGAGGTCAGAGCCAGTCAAGTTCTTCCATACCGATCTCGACAAAGCATTTCTGTATGAACTTCACTTTGTGCACAGGGGCATTGTATTGCTGAAACAGGATAAGGCCTTCCCCAGACTGTTGCCACAAAGATTGAAGCACAGAATCTTCTAGAATTTAATTGTTTGTTGTAACTAAGGGGCCGAACCATGAAAAACAGCTCCAGACCATTATTTCTCCTCCACCAAACTTTACAGTTYCATTCGGGCAAGTAGCGTTCTCCTGGCATCCGCCAAACACAGATTTGTCTGCCGGACTGCCAGATGGTGAAGCGTGATTCATCACTCCAGAGAACGCGTTTCCACTGCTCCATAGTCCAATGGCGGTGAGCTTTACACCACTCCAGCCGACGCTTGGCATTGCGCATGGTGWTCTTAGGCTTGTGTGTGGTTGCTCGGCCACGGAAACCCATTTCATGAAGCTCCCGACAAACAGTTATCGTGCTGACGTTGCTTCCAGAGGCAGTTTGGAACTCCTTGTGAGTGTCGCAACCGAGGACAGAGGATGTTGACGAGCTACTCACTTCAACACTCGGCAGTCACGTTCTGTGAGCTTGTGTGGTCTACCACTTTGCGGCCGAGCCGCTGTTGCTCTTAGTCATTTCCACTTCACAATAACATGACTTGTTGGAATGGTGGCATCCTATTGGGCCACATTGGACTGAGCTCTTCACTACGGCTATTCTCCTGCTTTTGTTGGTCTACGGAGAATGCATGGCTGTGTAGTCGACTTTATACACCTGTCACCAACAGCTGTGGTTGAAAAAGCCAAATCCACTAATTTAAAAGGGTGTACACATACACACAGTGTATCTACACAAACACACTTTTACACTCCAAAACACCCTCCCTCTCTGGACCCTCCCACAAACCCTCCCACAAACACACTTTTACACTCCAAAACACCCTCCNTACAGCTCCTGAGGCTCTGTCGAACACTGGGTCTGTACATAGTCAATGGCAGGCTGAGAGGAGACTCTTTTGGTAGGTACACCTACAGCTCATCCCTTGGCAGCAGCACTGTAGACTACTTCCTCACCGACCTAAACCCAGAGTCTCTCAGAGCCTTCACAGTCAGCCCACTAACACCTCTCTCAGACCACAGTAAAATRACAGTGTATCTGAGAAGAGCAGAACCCAACTATGAAGCATCACGGCCCAATAAATTACATGGTACTAAACAAGCCTATAGATGGAGTGCAAACAGTACAGACATCTACCAAAAAGCAATTAGTAGCCAAAAAATACAATCTCTCCTGGACAACTTTTTAGCCTTAACATTCTCCTTCAGCAATGAAGGTGTAAATTTGGCCGTTAGGAACATAAACTTTATATTTGACAAATTAGCCTCCTGGCTAATCTAAAGAAGCATAAGAGCAAACCAAAAATAACAGATAATGAAAAATGGTTTGATAATGATTGCAAAAATCTAAGAAAGTCATTGAGAAATATATCTAATCAAAAACACAGAGAACCAGACAACAAAAATATACGCCTTCAATATGGGGAAACACTGAAGCAATACAAACGCACCCTAAGAACAAAAAAGGAACYMCACATTAGAAATCAGCTGGTTGGAATTGAGGAATCCATAGAATCAAACCACTTCTGGGAGAATTGGAATAAATTAAACAAACCTCATCATGAAGAATTYGCTATCCAAAATGGGGATATGTGGAGAAATCACTTTGCAAACCTCTACAGCAATATAACAAAGAGCCCAGAACAAAAAGATATACAAGAAAAATTACAAATCCTTGAATTAGCAGTCAAAGACTATCAGAATCCTGTAGATACCCCAATTACAGAAGAAGAATTATTGGAAAAACTATGCGATCTCCAACCCAAAAAGGCCTGTGGTGCTGATGGTATTTTAAATGAAATGATCAAATATACAGACCACAAATTCAAATTGGCTATACTCAAACTCTTCAACATTATCCTCACTGCYGGTATTTTCCCCGATATTTGGAACCAGGGATTGATCACACCAATCTATAAAAATGGAGACAAATTTGACCCAAATAATTACAGAGGAATTTGCGTTAACAGCAACTTGGGGAAAATTCTCTGCAGTATTATAAATAGCAGACTACATCATTTCCTTGACGAACACAACGTCCTGAGCAGAAGCCAGATTGGATTTCTAAAAAATTATCGTACAACGGACCACATTTACACCCTCCACACTCTAATTGATAAACAAGTTAACCAAAACAAAGGCAAAATCTACTCMTGTTTTGTAMATTTCAAGAAAGCATTTGATTCAATTTGGCACGAAGGTCTTTTTTATAAACTAATAGAAAGTGGTATTGGAGGGAAAACATATGATTTTATTAAATCAATGTACACTAAAAACAAATGTGCGGTTAAAATTGGCAACAAGCAAACAGACTTCTTCTCTCAGGGGCGMGGAGTGAAACAGGGCTGCCCAATAAGTCCAACATTATTTAACATCTACATTAATGAATTGGCAAAAATATTAGAAGAATCGGCAGCACCTGGTATCACCCTACACAACACTGAAATCAAGTGTCTGCTGTACGCAGATGACCTGGTGCTGCTGTCTCCCACTAAAGAGGGGTTACAGCAGCACCTAGATCGTCTTCACAGGTTCTGTCAGACCTGGGCTCTGACCGTTAACCTAAAAAAAACTAATATAATGATATTCCAAAAAAGGTCGGGAAATAAGGATGACAAATATAAATTCTATTTGGACACAGTTCTATTAGAACACACCAAAAACTACACATATCGGTCACGGCCAAAGAATTAGCTCTCATTTCACGTCAGTCCCAGATAAAAAAGATATTTTTCCTCTGACGTCCTCTTGTCACCCAGAGGAAGGCCAATGAGGTGTGTTTCGGGTCATAGGGGGCGACCATATATAGGCAGAGCTTTGAACCAGCATAACACATCTTGATTTTATGTTCTTGGTCATGGAAAGTGCTGTGGAATGACTTCTGTATCACTCAGAGACAAAATTGAAAACGGTTTTAGGAAACTAGGGATTGTTTTCTTTCCAATGGTATTATTTATATGCATATAGTAAGAGCAATAATTGAATAAGAGGCAGTTTAATCTGTAGAGCAAATTATGCTAATGCGAAAATTACCCCCTGTATTCTCAAGAGGTTATTAACAGGTGTGCCTTGTTAAAAGTTAATTTGTGGAATTTCTTTCCTTCTTAATGCCTTTGAGTTGTGTTGGACAAGGTAGGGTGGTATACAGAAGATAGCCCTATTTGGTAAAAGTTCATATTATAGCAAGAACAGCTCAAATAAGCAAAGAGAAACGACAGTCCATCATTACTTTAAGACATGAAGGTCAGTCAATACTGAACATTTTAAGAACTTTGAACGTTTCTTCAAGTGAGTTTAAAACACCAT
>NW_019942658.1:133717-139101 GCF_002910315.2 Salvelinus sp. IW2-2015 | reverse complement strand
CTAGGACTAAATATAGCAACACAGGTAGCTTTTCACAGTGCGTGAATGAGCTGAGAGACAAAGCAAGAAGCAGCATCTATGCCATTAAAAGGAACATCAAAATTGAAATTCCAATTAGGAATCTGCTCAAAATTTTTCAATCAGTTATAGAACCAATTGCTCTATTATGGCAAGTGGAAGAGTGGGGTCCACTCTCTAATATTGAATTCACCAAATGGGACAAACATCCAATTGAAATATTGCAATGCAGAGTTTTGCAAGACTTATTGCAAGTACAAGGAAAAACTCCAAATAACGCATGTAGGGCAGAATTGGGCCAATACCCCCTCCCTCATTCGAATAGAAAAAAGAGCCATCAAATTTTACAACCATCTAAAAACAAAGTGACCCAAAACATTCCATCCACACAGCTTCTACAATGTCAAGAGATGAAACCAGAGAAGAGTCCCCTCAGCCAGCTGGTTCTGAGGTCTTGTTCACCAAACGCCAAACCAACCCCATGAGCCCTCGGAAGCCCTCAGAAAATCTGGCCAACCAAAATCATCACAAAACAAAAATAAAAATATATAACCTATTGGAAAGACACCACAAAAAATCAAAGTAAACTTCAATGCTATTTGGCTTCTAAACAGACAGTACCATGTGGCAGACCTTCTGACCACTGTGACTGATAGAAAACTGAGGAAAACATTGACTAGGTACAATCAGTGAGAGCAGGTCTGCTATAGAGACCCGGTCGTCACGACAAACCTGGCTGGCCCAGAAAGGACAGGCTGTGCTCACTCTGCTCCAGGGGAGAGGTAGAGACAGAGGTACATTATCCTACTACACTGTGACAAATACTTCAGAACCTAAAAGAGCATATTTCTTTCCCAAAATATAATCAATACAAAGATTTGAACTATAAACTATAAAATATAAAAACTAGTAAGAAAAAAATCTAATAGTTATTGGGTGAAATGCCAAAATGTGCACTCCTCCACAAACGTGTCCTGAGCCAATATGTGTCCTCCTGCCACAACCTGAGGGACAGCCAGTGAAAAATGCAAAGTAATTGTTGATAATATTTCCATTTAGCTTAGTTTTTGTTTGTCTTTCATACAGGTCAATGCTTTCCAAGTCATATTGACACTGGTTCTACTACCATTGATAATGTATTGTTGGTTCTGATTAATATTGTTTGTTGTAGTTGTTGTTTAATGGTAATCCCATGTCCACGACTCTATTATTATTACTGTTGGTCCCACCTTTATTTATATATAAATATTATATAATATTTTATTTTTATTTTTCGATATGTATACTTTTGACAATGTAAGTATAATGAACGTTGCCATGTCAATAAATGTCATTGAATTGAAAAAGAAAAAAAATTGAATTGAGAGAGAAATATAGAGAGAGAGAGAAAAGATGGCAGAGAAGTAGAGAAGAGAGAGAGAGAAGAGAGATAAGAAGAGAAGAGAGAAGATATAGAAGAGAAGAGAGAGAGAGAGAGAGAGAAAGAGAGAGAGAAGAGAAAAGAGAAGAGAGAGAGAGGTTTCCAGTCAATGTAGAACAGTAGAGTTTAATCATATGTCCTCAGCTGTGCTTTTTTTGCTAAATGTCCTCTCGCCTCTGCGGTCCAAATGGCACCCTTGAGGTGGCAGTGTGTTTTGGCAGTGTGGTTATTGAGACAGTGTGGTTGTGTTTGTGAGACAGTGTTGATTGTGGTTGTGAACATTGTGGTTGTGGTTGTTGAGACAGTGTGGTTGTGGTTGTGTTGAGACATGTGTGGTTGTGTGCGTGCTGAGACAGTGTGGTTGTGTTGATACACGTGTGTTGTTGGTTGTGTGTGTGTGTGTGAGACAGTGTGGTTGTGGTTGTGTTGAGTGACAGTGTGGGTGTGGTGTGTGAGAACAGTGTGGTTGTGTTGAGACGTGTGGTTGTGTGTGTGTTGAGACAGTGTGCGTTGTCTGTGTGTTGAGACCAGTGTGGTTGTTCTGTGTGTTGAGACATGTGTGGGTGTTTGTTGAACAGTGTGGTTGTGTTGAGACAGTGTGATTGTGGATTTGTTGGAGACAGTGGTGTTGTGTGTGTTGAGACTGTGGTTTGTGTGGTGTTTGAGACTGTGGTTGTGGTGTGTTGACACTGGGGGGGTTGTGTGTGTGTGTGTTGAGACAGTGTGGTTGTGGTTGTGTGTGTGTTTTGAGACTGTGTGATTGTGGTCTGTGTTGAACAGTGTACGTTGTGGTTGTTGTTGAGACAGTTGTAGTTGTGTTGAGACAGTGTGGCTGGTGTTGAGACAGTGGGGTTGTGTTGAGACAGGGTGGCTGTGTGTTGAGACAGTGGGGTTTGTTTAGACAGTCTATGGCGTGGTGTTGAGACAGGGGCGGTTTGTTGAGACAGTGTGGCTGTGTGTTTGAGACAGTGGGGGTGTGTGAGACAGTGTGGTTGTGGCTGTGTGTTGAGACAGTGGGTTGTGTTGAGACAGTGTGGTTGTGTTTGTGTTGAGACAGTGTAGTTGTCTGTGTGGTGTTTAGACGAGTGTGTGTTGGACGTGTGGTTGTGGTTGTGTTTGAGCTGTATGTGTGTGTGTGTGTTGAGAGGTTGTGTGTGTGTAGTGTGTGTGTGTGTGTTGTGTTGAGGGTGTGTTGTGGTGTGTGTGTGTGTGTGTGTTGGGTTGTTGGTTGTATGTTGTGTGTGTGTGTGTGTGTGTTTTGATAGTGTGGTTGTGTTTTGTTGGGTTGTGTGTGTGTGTGTGGTGTGGTTGTGTGTGTGTGTGTGTGTGTGAGTGTGTGTGTGTGTGTGTGTGTGTGTGTGTGTGTGTGTTGTGTGTGTGTGTGTGTGTGTGTGTGTGTGTGTTTGTGTGTGTGGTGTGTGTGTGTGTGGTGTGTGTGTGTGTGGTTTGTGGTTTTGTTGAGACATGTGTGTTGTGTTTAGACTCTCTCTTTTAAAAACCATCAAGCGCTGTGATGAAACTGGCTCTCATGAGGACCGCCACAGGAAAGGAWGACCCAGAGTTACCTCTGCTGCAGAGGATAAGTTCATTAGAGTTACCAGCCTCAGAAATTGCAGCCCAAATAAATGCTTCACAGAGTTCAAGTAACAGACACATCTCAACATCAACTGTTCAGAGGAGACTGTGAGAATCAGGCCTTCATGGGTGAATTGCTGCAAAGAAACCCCTACTAAAGGACACCAATAAGAAGAAGAGACTTGGTTGGGCCAACAAACACGAGCAATGGAGATTAGACTGGTGGAAATCTGTCCTTTGGTCTGATGAGTCCAGATTTTAGATTTTTGGTTCCAACCGCCGTGTCTTTGAGACGCAGAATAGGTGAACAGATGATCTCCACATGTGTGGTTCCCACCGTGAAGCATGGAGGAGGAGGTGTGATGGTGTGGGGGTGCTTTACTGGTGACACTGTCTGTGATTTCTTTAGAATTCAAGGCACACTTAACTACCACAACATTCTGCAGCGATYCTCCATCCCATCTGGTTTGCGCTTCGTGGGACTATCATTTGTTTTTCAACAGGACAATGACCCAACACACCTCCAGGCTGTGTAATGGCTATTTTTCTACAATGTAGAAAATAGTAAAAATAAAGAAAAACCCTTGAATGAGTAGCTGTGTCCAAACTTTTGACTGGTGCTATATATACACTGAATATATGAATTATGCACACACACTGTCATATACATACACCTTATTGAAAAATACATGTTATGGAAAAGTGGGGACTGTGAAGAGACACAAGCAGGCACAGATAATATACACAAGTACAAATAGATATTGTGTTGTAGAGTAGTGGCTTGAGGGCACACACAATGTGTTGTGAAATATCATGTAATGCTTTAAATTGTATATAACTGCCTTAATTTTGCTGGACCCCAGGAAGAGAAGCTGCTGCCTTGGCAGGAACTAACGTGGATCCATAATAAACCCCAGGAAGAGTAGCTGCTGCCTTGGCAGGAACTAACGGGGATCCATAATAAACCCAGGAAGAGTAGCTGCTGCCTTGGCAGGAACTAACGGGGATCCATAATAAACCCCAGGAAGAGTAGCTGCTGCGCTTGGCAGGAACTAACGGGGATCCATAATAAACCCCAGGAAGATAGCTGCTGCCTTGGCAGGAACTAACGGGGATCCATAATAAACCCCAGGAGAGTAGCTGCTGCCTTGGCAGGAACTAACGGGGATCCATAATAAACCCCAGGAAGAGTAGCTGCTGCCTTGGCAGGAACTAACGGGGATCCATAATAAACCCAGGAAGAGTAGCTGCTGCCTTGGCAGGAACTAACGGGGATCCATAATAAACCCCAGGAAGAGTAGCTGCTGCCTTGGCAGGAACTAACTGGATCCATAATAAACCCCAGGAAGAGTAGCTGCTGCCTTGGCAGGAACTAACGGGGATCCATAATAAACCCCAGGAAGAGTAGCTGCTGCCTTGGCAGGAACTAAGGGGATCCATAATAAACCCCAGGAAGAGTAGCTGCTGCCTTGGCAGGAAACTAACGGGGATCCATAATAAACCCAGGAAGAGTAGCTGCTGCCTTGGCAGGAACTAACGGGGATCCATAATAAACCCCAGGAAGAGTAGCTGCTGCCTTGCAGGAACTAACGGGATCCATAATAAACCCAGGAAGAGTAGCTGCTGCCTGGCAGGAACTAACGTGGGATCCATAATAAACCCCAGGAAGAGTAGCTGCTGCCATGACAGGAACTAACGGGGATCCATAATAAACCCCAGGAAGAGTAGCTGCTGCCTTGGCAGGAACTAAGGGATCCTAATAACCCAGGAAGAGTAGCTGCTTGCCTTGACAGGAACTAACGGGGATCCATAATAAACCCAGAAAGAGTAGCTGCTGCGCTTGGCAGGAACTAACGGGGATCCATAATAAACCCGAGGAAGAGTAGCTGCTGCCTTGACAGGAACTAATGGGGATCCAAATAAACCCCAGGAAGAGTAGCGCTGCCTGCAGGAACTAATGGGGATCCATAATAAACCCCAGGAAGAGTAGCTGATGCCTTGGCAGGAACTAATGGGGATCCATAATAACCCCAGGAAGAGTAGCTGCTGCCTTGGCAGGAACTAATGGGGATCCATAATAACCCCAGGAAGAGTAGCGTGCCCTTGGCAGGAACTAATGGGATCCATAATAAACCCAGGAAGAGTAGCTGCTGCCTTGGCAGGAACTAATGGGATCCATAATAAACCCAGGAAGAGTAGCTGCATGCCTTGGCAGGAACTAATGGGGATCCATAATAAACCCCAGGAAGAGTAGCTGATATCTTGGCAGGAACTAATGGGGATCCATAATAAACCCCAGGAAGAGTAGCGCTGCCTTGGCAGGAACTAATGGGGATCCATAATAAACCCCAGGAAGAGTAGCAGCTGCCTT
>NW_019942658.1:128717-131217 GCF_002910315.2 Salvelinus sp. IW2-2015 | reverse complement strand
TACCATTATAGTTCAGTAGAAATAGAGAGACCAGCAGATACCATTAGAGATCAGTAAATACCAGTAGATACCATTAGAGATCAGTAGAAGGAATAGTAGAGACCAGTAGATACCACATTAGATATCAGTAGAACATCAGTAAGTTACCATTAGAGTTCAGTAGAGACGCAGTAGATACCAGTTAAGAGATCAGTAGAGACCAGCAGAGACCATTAGAGAATCAGTAGAGAATAGTAGATACCAGTTATAGATCCGCTAGCAGAGCAGTAGAGCATTACATTAGAATATCAGATAGGAGAATAGTAGAGACTCAGCAAGATACATTTAGAGATCAGTAGAGACAGTAGATACCATTAGAGATCAGTAGAGAATAGGTAGAGACCAGTAGATACCATTAGAGATCAGTAAATACCATAGAGATCAGTAGAGAGCAGTAGATACCATTAGAGTTCAGTAAATCCATTAGAGATCAGTAGAGAGCAGTAAATACCATTAGAGATCAGTAGAGAATAGTAGACCAGTAGATACCATTAGAGATCAGTAGAGAATAGTAAGACCAGCAGATACATTACAGATCAGTAGAGAAATAGTATAGACCAGTTATAACCATTAGAAGTTGCAGTAGAACCAGTAGATTACCATTAGAGATCGAGTAGAGACACATAGAAACCAGTAGATACCATTAGAGATCAGTAGAAGAAATAGTAGAGACCACAGATACCATTAGAGTTCAGTACATACAGAGAGCCGTAAGAGGCAAGTAGAGACAGTAGAGAGCAGTAAGACCAGTCGCTACCATTAGAGATCAGTAAGATAAGTAGAGACAGCAGATACCATAGAGATCAGTAGACAATAATAGAGACCAGTAGATATTACCTTAACTCTAATTCTCTCTACAGTCAGAACTGGTGTTTATCCTTCCCTTTAACTCTAAATCTCTCCTACAGTCAAACTGGTGTTATCCTACCTTTAATCTAAATACTCTCTACAGTCCAGAACTGGTGTTATTCATCCTTTACACGCTCTAATCCTCTCTTACAGTCAGACTGGTGTTACTCTTGCCCTTTAACTCTAATCTCCTCTACAGTCAGAACTGGTGTCTCCTACCTTTAACCTCCTAATACTCTATTACAGTCAGAACTGGTGTTATTCTTCCCTTTAACTCTAATCCTCTCACAGTCAGAACTGCGTTGTTATCCCTTCTTTAAACTACTAATCCTCTCTAGCAGTCAGAGGCTCTCCTGCCTTTTACTGAATTCTGAGCTGGATGGTCGAGCAAACTGTTTGTTTATGGTTGGTTTGTTTTATATTTCGAATGTGTTTAATGTTTTGTGAATGTTGTTTGAATGTTGATGTGAATGTTAAGCCTGATGGTTCTGGTTCTTGTTGTGTGAATGTTGTGTAAACGTGTGGAGTTTACCTGTGCGTTCTTGATATGGTTGTGTGAATGTTGTGTGGACGTACCTGTTGGTTCTTGAATGTTGTGTGAATGGTTGTGTAAACGCTGGTGATTTACCTGTTGGTTCTGAATATGGTTGTGTGAATGTTGTGTAAACGTTGTGTGAATGTTCTATGAGTTGAAAATGGAAAGGTTGGCTGTTGTTCTAGTATTGCCAGGGGACGTGTTATGTGGTTGTCTGTAGGTCCAGATATGGTTGTGTGAATGTTGTTTAAACGTATATGAATGTTACCTGTTGGTTCTGGTATGCTTGCAGTGGTGGAAGGCGTCTCTGGGAAGCTGAGTGTTCTGGTGCCGTCTCCCTGGGGAACGGCTCTAACAGGGAGACAGCTCCTCCGCCAGCTCTTCTGAATTCACATGCACACGCGGCTGGTACTTATGCAATGGAGTGGGAGAATGATCTAACAAACACAGCCCAGGGACATTAGACTGCAGAGAATTAAACACGGCGGGAGCACACAATTAACACAATGAATTACCTGTATACTCCCATGACGTCAAAGGCACAAATGCACTACTTGACACACACTCATGCATGTGCACACACACACACACGACCCACACACACACACACACACCCACACACCACACACGACACACACACACCACACACACACACCACACACACACCACACACACAACGACACACACACACACCACACACACACAACACACACAACAACAGCACAGTTGTCTTTGAAACGGCCAAAAACATTTTGTCGCAGTCTGAATTAAACATCTACAATGATTCTGAAAATATTAAAATTAAACTAAACTAAATTTCCAGCCTGGTCTCATAGAAACTAGACGTACACATAATAAATGTAATCCCGGCACACTCAAATTAGTATGACATGTTACGTTTGCATGAGCAGAAGGTTACGTTAAGGCAAAAATGAAAAGGGTGGTTGGTCGGGGGGGATGGGTGGGTATTAAAGCCAAACGTCTAGAAAAAACCAAAGGACAAATTTATCTAATTAAGTTCTTTGAAACTACTTAGCATGTTAGTCTTAACCCTGTCCCTAACTCTTTAACAAACTC
>NW_019942658.1:95958-128346 GCF_002910315.2 Salvelinus sp. IW2-2015 | reverse complement strand
TCTCCATCGTCTGGTAGGCGGAGTTTGCTTCTGTCGGAAGTGTTTCTCGTCTGTAGGCGGAGTTTGTCTTTCCTCCGTCTGGTAGTGGACTGGTAGGTGGAGTTTGGTCTTAAGGAAATGAAATGGTTCGACACGGGAATACTTTGACTTTACCCGGTACGCAGGGCTTCTGAATTCAAAAGAAGTGCAAGCCTTATTATTGTTGGCTTTTCTACAGAAATTTTGGTGATCAACTAGGTTTGTGACCCACTGATTTAGATGGGTGACTGGGGGTTGAGAATCTCAGAGGTCAATGTTCTGTACCCTGTCTACAGTTAGTACACTACCTCCATGGCCCCTGGGTCTAAGCAGTAGTGACACTAACCCCTAATGGGCCTGTCTACAGTAGTTACACTAACCCTATGGGCCTGGTCTCACAGTAGTACACTACCCTATGGGCCCGGTCACAGTAGTCACTACCCTATGGGCCCTGGTCTAACAGTAGGCACAATACCCTATTGGCCCTGGTCTAACAGTAGAACGTACCCTATGGGTCCTGGTCTAACAGTATACACTACCTATGGCCCTGGTCTACGTAGTGCCACTACCCTATGGGCCCGGTCACAGTAGATACTAGGGCCCTGGAACAGTAGTACTACCCTAGCCTGGTAGAGCCCCCTTAGAGCCCTGGTCTACCAGTAGTACACGTACCCTATGGGCCCCTGGTCACAGTAGTACACTACCCTATGGGCCGTTGGTCTACAGTAGTACACTACCCTATCAGGCCTGCGTCAACAGTAGTGACACTACCCTATGGGCCTGGTCAACAGTAGTGCACTTACCCTACGGGTCCTGGTCATACAGTAGTCACTACCCTATGGGTCTCACGTAAGTGTCCCTATCCTGTACAGTAGTACACTACCCTATGGGCCCTGGTCTACAGTAGTACACTACCCTATGGGCCCTGGTCTACAGTAGTCACTACCCTATGGCCCTGGTCTAAGTAGTACACTACCCTATGAGGCCCTGGTTACAAGTAACTACGCTAAAGCCTGCACAAGTAAGTACCCTATGAGCCCTGGTCAACAGTAGTGCACTACCCTATGGGCCCTGGTCAACATAGTAACATACCCTATGGGCCCTGGTCATACAGTAGTCACATACCCTATGGGCCTGGTCTTACAGTGTGGCCTCCCTATGGGCCCCTGGTCACAGTAAGTGCACTTACCCTATGGGCCTGGTCACAGTAGTACACTACCCTATGGCTGTCCCGTGTATCTACAGGCGCCGTCTACAGTCAGTACATTACTATGGGTCCCTTCTCAGAGTACATACCCTATGTCCTGGTCTTAAAGTGCACACTACCTCTATGGGCCCTTGGTCTACAGTATACACTACCCTAATGCGGCCTGGTCTACAGTAGCTACACTACCCTATGGGCCCTCGTCTACAGTACTACACTACCCTATGGGGCCTGGTCTACAGTAGAATTATGGCTGTCAACGTCACCCTATGAGGCCCTCTACCATGACTCCATGTTCACAGTAGTACACTACCCTATGGGCCCTGTCAACAGTAGTACACTACCCGCATGGGCCCTTGGTCTAACAGTAGTACACTACCCCTATGGGCCTGGTCAAACAGTAGTGGCCACCCTATGGAGCCCTGGTGCATACGAGTGCTACCAGGGTCTAGCGTACCTACTTGGGCCCTTGGTCTACAGTAGTACACTACCCTATGGCCTGGTCCAACAGTCAGCTGCCTACCCTATGGCCCTGGTCAACAGTAGTACACTACCTAGCCCTTCCAGTGGTACTCTGTCTACAGTAGTACACTACCCTATGGGCCCTGGTCAACAGTAGTGCAACTACCTATACGAGCCCTGGTCAACAGTAGTACACTACCCTATGGGCCCTGGTCTACAGTAGTGCACCTACCTATGGGGCCTGTGGTCTTACAGTAGTACACTACCCTATGGGCCCTGGTCTACCAGTAAGTACAACTACCCTATGGCCCTGGTCAACCAGTAGTTGCACTACCCTATGGCCTGGTTCTACAGTAGTACATCTACACCTATGGGCCCTGGGTCTACAGTAGTACACTACCTAATGGGCCCTGGGTCTACAAGTAGTACACTACCCTATATGGGTCCCTGGTCACACAGTAGTGCACTACCCATGGCCTGTCAACAGTAATAGCCACTACCCTATGGGCCCTGGTCAACAGTAGTCCACTATCCCTATGGGTCCTGGTCAACAGTAGCATGCCGCCAGGCTACCCTATGGGCCCTGGTCACAGTAGTACACACCCTATGGCCTGTCTACATTAGTACACTACCCTATGGCCTGGTCTAACAGTAGTACACTACCTATGGGCCTGGCGTACCTACCAGGTGTTACAGATCACTACCCTATGAGCGCCTGGTCAACAGTAGTGCACTACCCTATGAGCCCTGGTCTACACACAACTATGGCTGCCTACAGTTACCCTATGGGCCCTGGTTCAACATAGTACCACTACCCTATGGCGCCTGGTTCAACAGTAGTACTACCTATGGGCCCTGGTCTACAGTAGTCACTACTCTCTAATGGGGCCTGGTCACAGTAGTGCACTACCCTATGGGCCCTGGTCTACAGTTACACTACCCTACTGGGGTCTGGTCTACAGTAGTACATACCCTATGGGTCCTGGTTAAGTGAGGTAGGCACTAAACCGTATGTCCTTCTTTTTATTCAGTACGTAGGCGGGACACTGGCAGCAAAGAGTGGTAATCCGGGACAGAGGACCGTGGTTCACAGTGAAAGTAAACTACTCACCCGCATTATGGGCCCCGTGGTCTAACATCAGTACATTGCCTTACGGACTTTGGCTACCTGATCAGGCTTCATGTGACCGACCACTACCATGGGCCCCTTCAACAGTAGTACACTACCCTATGGAGCCCTGGTCAACGTAGTGCACTACCCTATGGCCCTGTTCTACAGTAGTACACTACCCTACTGGGCCCTGGTCCTACAGTAGCACTACCATACTGTCCACTAGTGCAATCCCTTGGCGTCAACAGTAGTGACATCTACCCTATGGCCCTGGTCAACAAGTAGTGCCTACCCATGGCCATGGTCTCAAGTAGTACACTACCCTATGGCCCCTGGTCAACAGGTAGTGCACTACCTATGAGGCCCTGGTCAACAGTAGTAAACACTAGCCTATGTGGCCCTGGTCCAACAGTAGTCACTACCTATGGGCCCTGGTCAACAGTAGTCACTACCCTATGGCCCTGGTCAACATAGTACACTACCCTATGGCGCCTGGTCAACAGTAGTGCACTACCTATGGGCCCTGGTCAACCAGTAGTTACACTACCCTATGCGGCCCTGGTCTACAGTGATACACTACCCTATGGGCCCTGGTCAAAGTAGGACATACCCTTGTGGCCCTGTTCAACAGTAGGACTCTACTGCCTATGGCCCTGGTCACAGTAGTACAACTTCCTATGCCTGTTCACAGAAGAACCCCTATGGGCCCTGGTCAACAGTAGTACACTACCCTATGGGCCCTGTCTACAGTAGTACACTACCCTAGCGCCTGTCGTACAGTGCCTACCATGGGCGTCTACAGTAGTACACTACCCTTATGAGCCCTGGGTTCTACAAGTAGTACAAACTTTTACCCTATGGGCCCTGGTCTAACCAGTAGTCACTTACCCTATGGGCCCTGGTTACAGTAGTACACTACCCTTAGGGGCCCTGGTCTACAGTAGTCTACACTACCCTATGGGCCCTGGTCACAGTAGTAGCACTACCCTACCTAGGCCCTGGTTCTTTTAGCAAATGTAAAGTTAACCACTCCCTATGGCCCTGGTCAACAGTAGTGCACTACCCTATGGGCCCTGGTCAAACCAGTAGTCACACTACCCATAGCTCCTGTGCTCACAGTAGTACACTACCCTATGGGCCCGTCTACAGATACTACTAGGCCTGGAGTGTACACTACCCTATGCAGCCCTGGTCACAGTAGAACACTACCCTTATGGCCCTGGTCTACAGTAGTGCACTACCCTCAGGGCCCTGGCGTCTACAGTAGTACACTACCCTGATGGGCCCTGGTCATACAGTAGTGACACTTTACCCTATGGGCCCTGGTCTACAGTAGTACACTACCCTATGGGCCCTGGTCTACAGTATATTGCACTTACCCCTATGGCCCCTAGTATACAGTAGTACCGCACTACCCTATTGGCCTGGTCAACAGTAGTACACTACCCTATCTGTAAGAGGCATACCCTGCCCATGCTCACGTAGTACACTACCCTCATGGCCCTCGTCTAACAGTAGTACACCTACCCTATGGGCCCTTGCGTCTACAGTACGTACTAACCCTAGGGTTCCTGGTCTACAGTAGTACACTACCCCTATGGGCCCTGGTCTAACAGTAGTACTCCTACCCTATGGGTCCTGGTCTACAGTAGTTACACTTACCCTACCTGGGCCCTGGCTCTACAGTAGTCACTACCCTATGGGCCCTGGTCTACAGTAGTACCACTCACTTTGGTGTCGTCTCAGTAGACACTACCCTATGAGCCCTGGTCAACAGTAGTACACTACCCAGTGGCGCGTCAACCCGTGACAACGTCTATGCCTGCTATGTAGTACACTACCCTATGGGTCCCTGCGTCAACAGTAGATAACCCTATGGCTGTAACATAACCTCCACTGAGCCCGTCCATCGGGCCCTCCTAATGCGCAGTAGTCACTACCCTATGGGCCCTGTCTACAGTAGTACACTACCCTATGGCCCTGGTCACAGTAAGTGCACTACCCTATGGGCCCTGTCAACAGTAGTACACTACCCTATGGGCCTGAGTTCAAACCAGTAGTCACTACCCTATGGGCCTGGATCTTTAGTATACCATCGCAATAGTGCACTACCCTATAGCCCTTGCGTCAATCAGTAGTACACTACCTATGGGCCCTGGTCTATAGTTTATACACTACCCTATGGGCCCTTGCGTCAACATAGTACACTGACCCTATGGTCCTGGCTAACATAGTACACTACCCTATGGGCCACTGTCAACAAGCACTATCCGTCACATAGCACTACCCTATGGGCCCTGGTCAACAGTAGTACACCACCCTATGGTCCCTGGTCAACAGTAGCTACACTACCTATTGGGCCCTGGTCTACAGTAGGTACACTACCCTATGGCCCTGGTCATACAGTAGTACACTACCCTATTGGGCCCTCGATCAACAGTAATACACACCCTATGGGCCCTGGTCAACAGCTACGTCACTACCCTATGGGTCCCTGGTCTAAAGTAGTACACTTACCCTATGGGCCCTGGGTCAACAGTAGTGCACTACCCTAATGGGTCCCTGTTAAAGTAGTACACTACCCCTTATGGGCCCTGGTCCTACAGTAGTACACTACCCTATGGGTCCTGGTCTAAACAAGTAGTACACACCTATGGCCTTCATCATATAGAGCGTACGCTTCCTGGTCTACAGTAGTACACTACCCTATGCCTGCATTTCTCCTGGTCTACTAGATCATCACTACCCTACTAGCCCTGGTTAAAGTGTAACACTAACCTATGGGCCCTGGTCAACAGTAGTCAACTTTACCCTATGGGCCCTGGTCTAACAGTAGTCACTACCATCTAGCGGGGCTCGGGAATCCCTATCCTGGTCTACAGTAGTACCTACCCTATGGGCCCTGCTTACAAGTACTGCACTACCATGTCTGTTCAGTGGCACTACCCTACGGGCCCTGCGTCAACAGGTAGTGCACACTACCCTATGGCCCTTGGTCTACATGTACACTACCCTATGGGCCCTGGTCTACAGTTTTAGTACACTACCCTATGGGCCCTGGTCTACAGTAGGACACTACCCCTATGGGCCTGGTCAACAAGTAGTCGCACTTACCCTAATGGGCCTGGTCACTAACTTCTTACCGTACTAGTAACTACCCTATGATGCCCTGCGTCAATGTGATGTACACTACCCTGATGCGGCGCTGTGTCTACAGTAGAATACATACCCCTATGGGCCTGGTCTAACAGTAGTGCACTTACCTCTAATGAGCCCTGGTCCAACGAGTATTCACTACCCTATGGGCCTGGTCATACATAGTACAACTACCCTATGGGCCCTGGTTTCAAACAGAGTGCACTACCCTATGGAGCCTGGTCACAGTAGTACACTACCCTATGGGCCCTTGGTCAACGAGTAGGTGACACTACCCTATGAGCCCTGGTCAAAACAGTAGTTTACACTACCCTATGGGCTCCTGCGTCAACAGTATTGCAACTACCCTAGGCCCTGGTCTTACATTAGTACACTACCCTATGGGCCCTGGTCTAACAGTAGTTACCTAACCCTATGGGCCCTGGTCAACA
This sequence comes from Salvelinus sp. IW2-2015, assembly GCF_002910315.2. Classification (NCBI taxonomy): domain Eukaryota; kingdom Metazoa; phylum Chordata; class Actinopteri; order Salmoniformes; family Salmonidae; genus Salvelinus; species Salvelinus sp. IW2-2015. Next base: position 121,964 of record NW_019942658.1, on the reverse strand, counting down.
GTAGTGACACTACCCTAATTGGGCCCTGGTCTACAGGAGTACACTACCCTATGGCTGCCCCTGGTCTACAGTGTACACTAACCCTATGGCCCTGTTGTCTACAGTAGACACTACCCTATGGGCCCTGGTCAACAGTAGTGCATTACCCTATGGCCCTGCGTCAACAGACACCTAGGTGTAATACACTACCCTTATTGGGCCCCGTCCAGGTGTCTTACCAGCCCGAGTAAAGTGGCACTACCCTATGGGCCCTGGTCAACAGTACTGTACACTACCTATGGGCCCCTGGGCATACCAGTTAGTCCCACACCTATGGCCCTGGTCAACAGTAGTCACTACCCTATGGCCCTGGTCAACAGTAGCTGCACTACCCTATGGGCCCTGGGTCTACAGTTATTACATACCTATGGGCCCTGGTCTAGAGTAGTACACTACCCTATGGGCCCTGGTCTACAGTTAGGACACTACCCTATGGGCCCTGTGGTCAACAGTATGTGCACTTACCCTATTGGAGCCCTGATCAACATTACACTACCCTATGGGCCCTGGGTCTACAGTAGTGCACTACCCTATGTGGTCCTGGTCCTACAGTAGTGACACCCCTATGGGCCCCTCTGTCAACAGTAGCTTACACTACCCTATGGGTCCTGCGTCCGTAGTAACACTACCCTATGGGCCCTGGGTCAACAGTAGTGCTCTTACCCTATGGGTCCTGGTCAACAGTAGTTACACTACCCTATGGGCCCTGCGTCAACAGTTAGTCAACTACCCTATGGGCCCTGGTCAACAGTAGTTACACTACCCTATGGCCCTGGGTCTACATTGTAGTGACTACCCTATGGGCCTGGTCAACAGTAGTACACTACCCCATATGGGCCCTGGTCAACAAGTAGTAACACTACCCTTATTGGGTCCTGGTCTACAGTTAGTTACACTACCCTATGGGCCCTGGTCTAACAGTTAGTACACTACCCTATGCGCCCTAGTCCAACAGTAGTGACACTACCCTATGGGTCCTTCTACAGTAGCTACCACTTACCCTATGGGCCTGGTCAACGTAGTGCACTACCCCTACGTGGCCCTGGTCAACGTAGAGTACACTACCCTATGGGCCCTGGTCAACAGTAGTACACTACCCTACAGGCCCTGGTCAAACAGTCAGTGCACTACCCTACGGGACCCTGCGTCAACAGTAGTACACTACCCCTATGGGCCCTTGGTCAACAGTAGTACAACTACCCTACAGGCCCTGGTCTACAGTAGCTGCACTACCCTATGGGCCCTGTGTCAACAGTAGTACACTACCCTATGGGCCCGTTGTCTACAGAGGTGCACTACCTATGGGCCCTGGTCTACAGTAGTGCACTACCCTAGTGGCCCTTGGCAACTAGTGCACTCCCATATGGTCCTGTGTCAACAGTAGTACACTACCCTATGCGGCCCCTGGTCAACAGTAGTACACTACCCTATTGGGCCCTGGTCAACAGTAGTGCACTACCCTACGGGCCCTGGTCAACAGTAGTACACTACCCTATGGGCCGGTCAACAGTAGTACACTACCCTACAGGCCCTGTCGAGTCAACCTCACGGTAACAGTGTTCACTACCCTAGCGGGCCCTTGCGTCAACAGTAGTACAACTACCTACTATGGCCTGCGTCAGAGAACTTTGCAACGGTACAGAGATGCACTACCCTATGGGCCCTGGTCAACAGTAGTACACTACCCTATGGCCCTTGTCTACAGTAGTGCCACTACCTATGGCCCCTGCGTTCTTCAGTTAGTGCCATACCCTATGGGCCCTGGTCAACAGTTAGTTTGTAAGCCACTACCCTATGGGTCCTGGTCAACCGTAGTATACACTTACCCTATGGGCCCTGGGTCAACATAGTACACTACCCTTGGGCCCTGTACAACATTAGTACACTACCCGATGGGGCCTGGTCTTACAGTAGTGCACTACCCTATGGGCCCTGTCAACAGTAGTACACTAACCCTATTGGGCCCTGCGTCAAACAGTAGTACACTACCCTATGGGCCCTGCGTCTACAGTAGTACACGATACCCTATGGGCCCTTGGTCTACAGTGAGTGCACTACCCGATGGGCCCTGAGTCAACAGTAGTACACTACCCTATGGGCCCTTGTCTACAGTAGTGCACTACCCTATGGCCCGGGTCCTACAGTAGTTTGCGGAAGACAAACTCTGCCTACCAGTTAGATGGAGAGATCTGTGACTAAATCGAGTGTGTCTACTGTGTTGGCCAATGGGATATCTCAAATCACCGTGACTACAGTTTCCACAACCCCGACCACAGCAACATTTCATACTAGCCTACAGTACGTGAGATTCATAACTTTTAAAACCTTGACCAGAGAGAGAGAGAGAGACTGTCAAAGACTACAGCGAAGAGCTTCTGTTTTGATGAGTGAGTTCACGTCTAAGTTTTTATTMAGCACTGTCAACAAGGTTTTTATTCAACACTATTACAAAACATAAWGCCTGCTTTTCCATACTTCCCCTGGTGCTGCAATGAATGTGTAGCCAAGTGTATCGATAGCTATGTGTTTTTATTGTTATTAGCAGCTCGTCGTGTTTATCAATATAGGGGAATATTTAACTTTCTCTGGTCACATGATCAACATGATTGTGTGCATGAGGCAGATGCAGTGCGACTCGAGTTTCACCATCAGATGGAAGACGATGTCCCCTCTCTCTAGTCAGTCTCACCGGAGGAAAGGAARGAGRGAGCAGTCAGGGACCGTGAGAGGTGGACCCTCTGTTGTTCTCTCCCTCCCTTCGCTGAGACTAATGCTGTGTTCAAACAACTGGGAACTCGGGAACTAGGAAATCTCCGACTTCAATGCGTTCAAGACTACTGGGAACTCAGAGAAAGAAAAAAAAAGACATTGAAATTAGAGCGATAAGTGACCGTGACACTGTCTCTGAGTAGGCTTAATGTGGGGGACAAAACATCTGGTCTTCACAAAGGGAAAATGTTTTGTAAAATTATACATGTTTTGAAGGAGAAGGGAGTTTTATTCTACCAATATGATAATGCATTGTTGAACATTACGTTGGTAACAAGGGAAGTTATTGTGACATCATCAAATTGTGTCTCCTTGTGGTCACTGCTGGCGCTGCATGTATATGTGGGAGGTTAGAACCTGGGGACAATGTTATAGACGTCAATTCAAAAGCATCAGCGCATTACACATACAAGGATTACAATAATTACTGACAAAGTATAATTGTTAATATAAGATCATATTTTATTCATGGTGTCTTTTACAGTGTTGAAAACAAAATGGGAATTACAACATGACTTAAAAATCTCTCACAGAGAAACAACTTAAAAAACATGGGGTTTATAACACCTCACATTGATACAAAAATAATACACTTAAAAATACATTCATGTGAACTCATTGGTCTAGCACACACATACACAGCACATATAAACACATTGGGAAATCATGATAACCCCTCGGGATTTTCCAGAAATCCTGGTTRAATGATTCTCSGATTTCCTGCTKATTCCCTCCTGGTTGCAGGAAACTTCCAACCGGGTTTCTGGAACCCTTACAACAGACTGAAAAGGAACTGTGCCCAACCACAGTCTCCACACGTATGAGCTGCCATTCTGTACATACGAACTGAAAATGCTTGATTTTGTTTTCTTCTTCTCCAAACCCATGCGCACTAACCACTACAACAAAGCGATGGATATCCTTTCCACACAAAAATACTTAATTGGTCACCAATTACACAACACAAGCACACTATCAGGCCTAATGCATGCTTCCGATGTTGCACTCAGGCTTTTGAGAACACACATTACCGAGTGATAATGCTATCCCAGTTTTCTTTTTCTGTTTTCTTATAGAAATGTGTTAACAAATTGTTACAGTAATGTTGGTTTTGTACCTGGGTGTAGAAGCACAGAATTTGTTGTTTTATGGGTAACCAACAGTCACGTTGCGTTACAGTATCAACCTTTTTCACCGCCAACCTGTTATTTCTGTTGGTTTAAAATGACTGAGCAGTAGAATATGTTAAACCTTTAAATATACTATATGTAAAAAACAATTCATGTGGAATAATGCATTCTGTACACAGGCCCAAACAGAACACTTGTATCATAACAGGCCTGCATATTCTGTACATATATAATAGCTGCATAGACATTCTGTACTGTTGGGCTATATACAGTCAGATTAGATACAACATTCTGTACTGTTGGGCTATATACAGTCAGATTAGATACCCACATGTATGTGTTGGGCTATATACAGTCAGATTAGATACCACATTTATGTGTTGGGCTAAATACAGTCAGATAGATACCATATTTATGTGTTGGGCTATATACAGTCAGATTAGATACAACATTCTGTACTGTTGGGCTATATACAGTCAGATTAGATACCACATATTATGTTGTTGGGCTATATACAGTCAGATTAGATACCACATTTATGTGTTGGGCTATATACAGTCAGATTAGTACCCATATTTATGTGTTGGGCTATTATACAGTCAGATTAGATACAACATTCTGTACTGTTGGCTATATACAGTCAGATTAGATACATCATTCTGTTAACTGTTGGGCTATATCAGTCAGATTAGATACCACATTATGTTGTGCTATATACAGTCGATTAATACACATCTGTACTGTTGGGCTATATACAGTCAGATAGATACCACATTTATGTGTTGGGCTATAATACAGTCAGATTAGATACCACATTATGTGTTTGGGCTAAATACAGTCAGAATTAGATACACATTTTATGTGTTGGGCTATATACAGTCAGATTAGATACAACATTCTGTACTGTTGGGCTATATATACAGTCAGATTAGATACCACTTTATGTGTTGGGCTATATACAGTCAGATTAGATACCACATTTATGTGTTGGCTATATACAGTCAGATTAGATACCACATTTTGTGTTGGCTATTACAGTCAGATTAGATACCATATTTTATGTGTTGGGCTATATACAGTCAGATTAGATACAATTCTGTCTGTTGGGCTATATACAGTCAGATTAGATACACATTTTTAGTTGGGCTATATACAGTCAGATTAGATACCACATTTATGTTTGTGCTATATACAGTCAGATTAGATACAACATTCATGTACTGTTGGGCTATATACAGTCAGATTAGATACCACATTTATGTGTTGGGCTATATACAGTCAGATTAGATACCACATTTATGTTGTTGGGCTATATACAGTCAGATTAGATACAACATTCTGTACTGTTGGGCTATATACAGTCAGATTAGATACCACATTTATGTGTTGGGCTATATACAGTCAGATTAGATACCACATTTTATGTGGTTGGGCTATTATACAGTCAGATTAGATACCCACATTATGTGTTGGGCTATATACATTCAGATTAGATACCACCATTTATGTGTTGGGCTATATACAGTCAGATTAGATACAACATTCTGTACTGTTGGGCTATATACAGTCAGATTAGATACCACATTTATGTGTTCGGACTCAAAATACTGTTTACAACCAAATACCACCAACCGCTACAATTCCGAGATTTTTTTTTTGAGATCAAAGTCAGAATACTTCCACACTATGCACTATTTACACAATTGGCAATATCAGCAATTAAAGTTATATTGAATATTTTACAACAAACACGTGTAATATTTGTGAATATTTATTATCTACTTATTCATTAAATTTATGGATTTCTTCTCACTGTTAGGATCCAGTCCCCTTCATTATTTTGTCACATATGACCTCCGTCCCAAACGGCACCCTATTCCCTACGCAGTGCACTACTTTGGTCCAGGGTCCATAGGTATAGGGGGCTATTTGAGACCCACTCCATATCACTGAATGGTGAGGTCACAAATAGGAACTGTATTAATCTATGTGACATCTTTATGGTTATTATGGTTGTTATTATTGTATTAAATKGAGCTATTTTCTGCATGAAATGTAGGCATATTCATTCTTATAGGAATTGTTTTTTATGTAAACCCACTCTCTTTATACGGTCGTGTTGCGTGACCTTGTTGTTACATAGTTGTCTAGGCATATTCATTCTTATTGGAATTGGTTTCACCCAAAGCCAGTCTCTCTCCCCYTCGGATGGAGAGTGGTCTAGATGAGCGAGTTCGATATTGCTGCAGTATTTAGTACAGCATATATTTGTGTTGCGTGGCCTTGTTGCCATCGTTTCAGATAAAACATCCTGTAATACTGTTCAATCCTGTGGAACAAAAGGTGASTGACTCTTTCATTTACTCTACTGAATGTCAAGCCCACTTAGATGCCGATCAATCACATTTTATGGAGACATTCTAAGAATTGACTGTATAGAATATATTAAATTCACCTCGTAGAATGTTCCAGAATCAACTCTTTCGTCTCTCCCTGAAAGAGACCTCTGATAGGGACACTGTATCTTTAACTCTAGAATAGAACACTTTAAAACATTCTAGAACATGACCTCCTCACAGCTTCCATAGTCGCTCTCCACCATGTCAGACCCGTTGTAGCAGCGAGAGTTCCGTCTTGCATGCCTAGCCTGCTGGGGCGGAGGGGGAGGAGGAGGAGAGTTACTCTCAGCGTAGGACGGCGTGGCAACGCTGAGGCGCATGCTGAGGCGCCGGTAGCCTGACGACACATTGTCCATGCTTTGTGCATGTTGCGTCGGATAGTAACTGATGGCAGTGTACTCGTTGGGGCACTGAGAGATGGGTAATGGAAGACCGTCAGGCCCCAGGAAGTCATCCAGGTTCTGGTTACTGTAGCAGGGCGGTAAGGGAGCGCGGCGGTCAGARCGCTCCAGGGGAAACGGGAATCCGCYGAAGCGAGAGTTTCTACGTGAGTCTATTGATGCGGTCACAGAGCCGTAGGTGTCCTCCACAATGTCGAACTGGGGAAACTCCTGCACCTGGGGGTACTCTTGGACCTGGGGGTACTCTTGGACCGAGGGGGTCGGTCGACCGTAGTAGTCAGGATCGGCAGGGTAGACTGAACGGCAGGGAAAAGAGAGAGAACACTCATTATCATTCACTATAGTCTTTCAGTATTATCGCCTTTCAGAGGATCTTCATACCAATTTTCAAAGTGTCCTTGTCGGTTATTAAACTCCTTAAACAACTCATTATAGTTAAGGTATTATAACCTCTGAGTGATGAAAAACCTATTAAAGTTCAACACCTTGACACTTATCCTCTKCGGGAATTTCCTGACTGATCAAACTATTGCTCAACGCCACATGTTCTGTATGTATCACAACTGATAATGGATTACATCCATGTATGGATGAGTAACCTCCATTGTTTTTGATCTACAGGACAAAGTGAGAAGGAGTATAATATGAATAATGGCTTTGTTATATCCTCCACATCTCCAGATCATTCACCTTCAGACACTTTCTGGGTGTCTCATTGGTCATCTCAATGAAATGCTGTCACTTAGTGTTGGATAAAGTGAAGACTGGCCCGGCAGGTTGAGTAAGCTACTACCACAGTTATTACCACAGTTATTACCACAGTTATCAATAAAGTAAAAACTCAGACAGTTAGCTTAAAGTATCCACTCCAATTTCCCCTCTGGGAGATTATTCAATTTTATTCAATGAACTCACCTTCATAGTCCTTATCCCAGTGGTGTTTCCTGATGGACTCATTGTCAGAGATGGTTGAAGGTGTAGGAGGGAGGTTGGGGGCCACACTACACACCACAGGCCCCTGTGGCTTTTGCTTCCCGGCCCTTAGGCTTACCTGGGACCCCAGCCCCAGGTCCATCTGGCTGTGAGGCCTCAGAGATCTGAAGGGACTGTGTATGTTATCCAGGTCGTTACCAGAGCCCATCAGCATGTTCATCTCTATTGGGCTGACTTTTGGAGTGCCGGCCATCATGGATTTGGCCAGACTGGGTTGGAAGTAACCGTTGGAGTCCTGAACACAGACAGGCTTCTTCTTCTGTTGGACATAACGTTTGCGGACGCAGACGAAGACACCGACCAGGAAGAAAACCCCCATCAAGCTGGCACAGATCTCCACTATCTCGATGTAGCCCAGCCCGGCGTACACCTGTATTGAGGATGAGACAGGACACCTTTTGGTTAGCTTTAAGCAGGGCCGTCTAAGGCTGAGATTTGGTTGGGACCCCCCGCCCTAACTCTCAACAGGAAGTTTGAGACCCTGACTGAGTTCCCAAAAACTAAAATAAAACTATAAGTTATGGGCCTAGCGGAGCCAGTCCTGGCTTAACTAAAATTCTCCAGGGGTGAAGTTTCCTGTATGTACAGGTCTAGGATCAGCTCCCCCCCCAATCATAACCTTTACCAGTAGTGGGGAAAAAGGCTAAACTGACCCAATATCAGCATCTAGGGCAATTTCACCCTATTCCTACTAAAACCAGATATGTTACACAAAGCATTATGTGTACCTTAGTTTAGCATGTTACAATACCTGGGGTAGAGGATCGCAGTGGATGGAGCCCCCGGAGAAGGTACAGTTGTACCCTTCTAGACACGGGTTGGGGGAGCATCCGTCGATTAGGCTCTGACACCTAAAGAAGAGGGAGCAGAAGAATACTTTGTTGTCCATTAACTTGCAGAGAACGGAAATTAGTTTTTTTTGCTTTCAGTACTCAAGGAAGGAAGGAGGACAAGCAACAGAATTAGGCTTAATCAGTTTGGGGACATGTAAATGTACAAAATGCCGAATGCTGTTCTCCAGCCCCTGAGCCAATCAAACTAGGAGCACGGCACGTGTAACATTTTCCGTGACTAACCAAAAAGAATCAGAACACCTGTACCATATGGCAGGTGAGGAGGTCTTAAAGAATCAGAACACCTGTACCATATGGCAGTGAAGGAGGTCTTAAAGATCAGAACACCTGTACCATATGGCAGGTGGAGGTCTTAAAGAATCAGAACCCTTTACCATATGCAGGTGAGGAGTCTTTAAGAATCAGAACACCTGTACCATATGGCAGGTGAGGAGGTCTTAAAGAATCAGAACACCTGTACATATGGCAGGTGAGGAGTCTTAAAGAATCAGAACACCTGTACCCATATGCAGGTGAGGAGGTCTTAAAGATCAGAACACCTGTACCATATGGCAGGTGAGGAGGTCTTAAAGAATCAGAACACTGTACCATATGCGAGGTGAGGAAGTCTTAAAGAATCAGAACACCTGTACCTTAGGCAGTGAGGAGTCTTAAAGAATCAGACAACCTGTAACATATGGCAGGTGAGGAGGTCTTAAAGAATCAGACACCTGTACATATGGCAGGTGAGGAGTCTTAAAGAATCAGAACACTGTACCATATGGCAGGTGAGGAGGTCTTAAAGAATCAGAACACCTGTACCATATGGCAGGTGAGGAGGTCTTAAAGAATCAGAACACCTGTACCATATGGCAGGTGAGGAGGTCTTAAAGAATCAGAACAACTGTACCATATGGCAGTGAAGGTCTTAAAGAATCAGAACACCTGTACCATATGGCAGGTGAGGAGGTCTTAAAGAATCAGAACACCTGTACCATATGGCAGGTGAGGAGGTCTTAAAGAATCAGAACACCTGTACCATATGGCAGGTGAGGAGGTCTTAAGAGAATCAGAACACCTGTACCATATGGCAGGTGAGGAAGTCTTAAAGAATCAGAACACCTGTACCATATGGCAGGTGAGGAGGTCTTAAGAATCAGAACACCTGTACCATATGGCAGGTGAGGAGTCTTAAAGAATCAGAACACCTGTACCATATGGCAGGTGAGGAGTCTTAAAGAATCAGAACACCTGTACCATATGGCAGGTGAGGAGGTCTTAAAGAATCAGAACAATGTACCATATGCAGGTGAGGAGGTCTTAAAGAATCAGAAACACATGTAACATATGGCAGGTGAGGAGGTCTTAAAGAATCAGACAACTGTACATATGCAGGTGAGGAGGTCTTAAAGAATCAGAAACACCTGTACCATATGGCAGGTGAGGAGGTCTTAAAAGAATCAGAACACCTGTACATATGGCAGGGAGGAGGTCTTAAAGAATAGAACACCTGTACCATATGGCAGTGAGGAGGTCTTAAAGAATCAGAACACCTGTAATATGGCAGGTGAGGAGTCTTAAAGAATCAGAACCCTGTACCATATGGCAGGTGAGGAGTCTTAAAGAATCAGAACACCTGTACCTATGGCAGGTGAGGAGGTCTTAAAGAATCAGAACACCTGTACCATATGGCAGGTGAGGAGGTCTTAAAGAATCAGAACAACTGTACCATATGGATCATTGGTACTCTAACTTCCGCGACGCATACAAAGCCCTCCCTTGCCCTCCTTTCGGCAAATCTGACCACGACTCCATTTTGTTTCTCCCAGCCGATAGACAGAAACTAAAATAGGAAACGCCCGTGCTCAGGTCTGTTCAGCGCTGGTCCGACCAATCTGATTCAATGCTTCAAGATTGCTTTGATCACGTGGACTGGGATATGTTCCRGATGTACCAGCCTCAGACAACATTGATGTATAAGCTGATTAGGTGAGCGAGTTTATTAGCAAGTGCATCGGTGATGTTGTTCCCACGGTGACTATTAAATCCTTCCCCAACCAGAAACCGTGGATTGATGGCAGCATTCGCGCAAAACTGAAAGCGTGAACCACTGCTTTTAATCACGGTAAGGCGACCGGAAACATGACTGAATACAAACAGTGTAGCTATTCCCTCCGCAAGGCAATCAAACAAGCTGAGCGTCAGTATAGAGACAAAGTAGAGTCGCAATTCAACGGCTCAGACATGAGACGTATGTGGCAGGGTCTACAGTCATTCACGGATTATAAAAATAAAACCAGCCCCGTTGCGGACCCCGACGTCTTGCTCCCAGATAAACTAAACAACTTCTTCGCTCGCTTTGAGGACAATACAATGCCACTGACACGGCCCGCTACCAAAACCTGCGGGCTCTCCTTCACCGCAGCCAACATGAGTAAAACCTTTAAACGTGTTAACCCTCGCGAGGATGAACAGACCAGCTGGCTGGTGTGTTTACGGACATATTCAATCAATCCCTATCCCAGTCTGATGTTCCCACAGGGCCACTATTGTTCCTGTTCCCAAGAAAGCTAAGATAACTGAGATAAACGGTTATCGCCCCGAAGCACACACTTCCGTCATCATGAAGTACTTTGAGAGATTAGTCAAGGATCATATAACCTCCACCCTACCTGACACCCTAGACCCACTCCAATTTGCTTACCGCCCCAATAGGTCCACAGATGACGCAATCACACTGCACACTGCCCTAACCCATCTGCACAAGAGGAATACCTATGTAAGAATGCTGTTCATCGATTACAGCTCAGCATTTAACACCATAGAACCCTCCAAACTCGTCATTAAGCTCGAGAACATGGGTCTCGACCCCGCCCTGTGCAACTGGGTCCTGGACTTTCTGACGGGCCGCCCCTAGGTGGTGAGGGTAGGGAACAACCTCTCCACCCCGCTGATCCTCAACACTGGGGCCCAACAAGGGTGCGTTCTCAGCCCTCTCCTGTACTCCCTGTTCACCCATGACTGTGTGGCCATGCACGCCTCCAACTCAATCATCAAGTTTGCAGACAACACTACAGTGGTAGGCTTGATTACCAACAACGACGAGACGGCCTACAGGGAGGGGGTGAGGGCCCTCGGAGTAAGGTGTCAGGAAAATAACCTCACACTTAACGACTTTAATGCAGGGAAACTTAAATCAGTTCTACCTAATTTCTATCAACATGTTAAATGTGCAACCACAGGGTAAACAATTCTAGATCACCTGTACTCCACACACAGAGACGCGTACAAAGCTCTCCCTCACCCTCTATTTGGTAAATCTGACCACAACTCTATCCTCCTGATTCCTGCTTACAAGCAAAAGTTAAAGCCGGAAGCACCAGTGACTCGGTCTATAAAAAAGTGGTCAGATGAAGCAGATGCTAAACTACAGGACTGTTTTGCTATCACAGACTGGAACATGTTCCGGGATTCTTCCGATGGCATTGAGGAGTACACCACATCAGTCACTGGCATTATCAATAAGTGTATCGAGGACATCGTCCCCACAGTGACTGTACGTACATACCCCAACCAGAAGCCATGGATTACAGGCAACATTCGCACTGAGCTAAAGGGTAGAGCTGCCGATTTCAAGGTGCGGTACTCTAACCCGGAAGCTTATAAGAAACCCTGCGACGAACCATCAAACAGGCAAAGCGTCAATACAGGGCTAAGATTGAATCATACTACACCGGCTCCGACACTCGTCTTATGTGGCAGGGCTTGCAAACTATTACAGACTACAAAGGGAAGCACAGCCGCGAGCTTCCCAGTGACACGAGCCTACCAGACGAGCTAAATCACTTCTATGCTCGCTTCGAGGCAAGCAACACTGAGGCATGCATGAGAGCATCAGCTGTTCCGCACGACTGTGTAATCACGCTCTCCGTAGCCGACGTGAGTAAGACCTTTAAACAGGTCAGCATTCACAAGGCTGCGGGGCCAGACGGATTACCAGGACATGTGCTCCGGGCATGTGCTGACCACCTGGCAGGTGTTTTCACTGACATTTTCAACATGTCCCTGATTGAGTCTGTAATACCAACATGTTTCAAGCAGACCACCATAGTCCCTGTGCCCAAGAACACGAAGGCAACTTGCCTAAATGACTACAGACCCGTGCACTCACGTCCATAGCCCTGAAGTGCTTTGAAAGGCTGGTAATGGCTCACATCAACACCATTATCCCAGAAACCCTAGACCCACTCCAATTTGCATACCGCCCAAACAGATCCACAGATGATGCAATCTCTATTGCACTCCACACTGCCCTTTCCCACCTGGACAAAAGGAACAACTATGTGAGAATGTTATTCATTGACTACAGCTCAGCGTTCAACACCATAGTGCCCTGAAAGCTCATCGCTAAGGATCCTGGGACTAAACACCTCCCTCTGCAACTGGATCCTGGACTTCCTGACGGGCCGCCCCCAGGTGGTGAGGGTAGGTAACAACACATCTGCCACGCTGATCCTCAACACTGAAGCCCCCCAGGGGTGCGTGCTTAGTCCCCTCCTGTACTCCCTGTTCACCCACGACTGCATGGCCAGGCACGACTCCAACACCATCATTAAGTTTGCAGACGACACAACAGTGGTAGGCCTGATCACCGACAACGACGAGACAGCCTATAGGGAGGAGGTCAGAGACCTGGCCGGGTGGTGTCAGAATAACAACCTATCCCTCAATGTAACCAAGACTAAGGAGATGATTGTGTACTACAGGAAAAGGAGGACCGAGCACGCCCCCATTCTCATCAACGGGGCTGTAGTGGAGCAGGTTGAGAGCTTCAAATTCCTTGGTGTCCACATCACCAACAAACTAGAATGGTTCAAACACACCAAGACAGTCGTGAAGAGAACACGACAAAGTCTATTCCCCCTCAGGAAACTAAAAAGATTTGGCATGGGTCCTGAGATCCTCAAAGGTTCTACAGCTGCAACATCGAGAGCATCCTGACTGGTTGCATCACTGCCTGGTACGGCAATTGTTCGGCCTCCGACCGCAAGGCACTACAGAGGGTAGTGCGTACGGCCCAGTACATCAATGGGGCTAAGCTGCCTGCCATCCAGGACCTCTACACCAGGCGGTGTCAGAGGAAGGCGCTAAAAATTGTCGAAGACCCCAGCCACCCCAGTCATAGACTGTTCTCTCTACTACMGCATGGCAAGCGGTACCAGAGTGCCAAGTCTAGGACAAAAAGGCTTCTCAAAAGTTTTTACCCTCAAGCCATAAGATTCCTGAACAGGTAATCAAATGGCTACCCAGACTATTTGCACTGTGTGCCTCCTCCCATCCCTCTTTTTCGCTGCTGCTACTATCTGTTCATCATATATGCACAGTCACTTTAACCATATCTACATGTACATACTACCTCAATCAGCCCGACTATCCGGTGCCTGTATATAGCCTAGCTACTGTTATTTTTCACTGTCTTTTATACTGTTGTTTTTAATTCTTTACTTACCTATTGTTCACCTAATACCTTTGTTGCACTATTGGTTAGAGCCTGTAAGTAAGCATTTCACTGTAAGCAGTTCACCTGTTGTATTCGGCGCACATGACAAATAAACTTAGATTTGATTTGATCGTGGACTTCAGGAAACAGCAGAGGGAGCACCCCCCTATCCACATCGATGGGACAGTAGTGGAGAAGGTGGAACGTTTTAAGTTCCTCGGCGCACACATCACGGACAAACTGAAATGGTCCACCCACACAGACAGCGTGGTGAAGAAGGCACAACAGCGCCTCTTCAACCTCAGGAGGCTGAAGAAATGTTCCTTGTCACTGAAAACACTCACAACTTTTACAGATGCACAATCGAGAGCTTCCTGTCGGGCTGTATCACGCCTGGTACGGCAACTGCTCCGCCCACAACCATATGGCTCTCCAGAGGGTAGTRMGGTCTGCACAACGCATCACCGGGGGTAAACTACCTGCCCTCCAAGACACCTACACCACCCAATGTCACAGGAAGGCCAAAAAAGATCATCAAGGACAACAACCACCCGAGCCACTGCCTGTTCACCCCACTATCACCCAGAAGGCGAGGTCAGTACAGGTGCATCAAAGCAGGGACTGAGAGACTGAAAAACAGCTTCTATCTCAAGGCCGTCAGACTGTTAAACAGCCATCACTAACATTGAGTGGCTGCTGCCAACATACTGACTCAATCTCTAGCCACTTTAATAATAAAAAATTGGATGTAATAAATGTATCACTAGTCACTTTAAACAATGCTACTTTATATAATGTTTACATAACCTACATTACTCATCTCATATGTATATACTGTACTCTATACCATCTACTGCATCTTGCCTATGCCGTTCTGCCATATATTTATATGTACATATTCTTATTCATTCCTTTACACTTGTGTGTATAAGGTAGTTGTTGTGAAGTTGTTATATTACTTGTTAGATATTGCTGCACGGTCGGAACAAGAAGCACAAGCATTTCACTACACTCGTATTAACATCTGCTAACCATGTGTATGTGACAAATACATTTTTTATTTAATTTGATATGGCAGGTGAGGAGGTCTTGAAAATGAGAGAACCGTGAACACTATCATTAAATAAAGGTGGTATTAGGAACAGCATATTGTGTGGGCCTTTTTGTCCTAAACATTTGAACACTAATCGTCATCGGAGCAGTGAGGGGGGGGACAACGACGACTAACAGCGTGTTGATACAGAGGCAGCAGGGATGAGAGGGATAGCTATGTGAGAGATGGACATACCTGATTCCAGCCATATTCAGTTGGCAGTTACAGATGTAACCTTGACTCTTTGGCACACACACCCCACCGTGGGCACAGGGCTGGGAGGCACAGGGGTTCTTGTCCAGCTCACAGTGGGGGCCATAGAAGGGAACTGGACAGCTGCAGCGGAACCCTGGAGGGTAAACAAACATAGAAACAGGAAGGCGAGATCAGCCTTCCGAAGACGGTCAAAGTTTTAGAACACCTTTAAAGTTCTCTTACTCTCTTAGTAACAACAGAGGGATTCTATGGAAGGATAGGATACAAGCTATTTTTAAAAGTGGAATATAGGGTAGAGAGTTTTGTAAAGACAGTCTGTTTCCATCCAGTTGTCGTGAGGTCTGGTTATTCAGTTTGCACCTCACTACTCTAGTTTTAACTTCCCTGTAGAACAATTATAATAATACTTTGTAGACAATAGGACACCTTCAATCTGTTCAAACGCTGTAGTTTGTTCAACATTGTATTCTCATATTGGTGACTGAATATCCTCGCAGAGGTAAAAATCTGTTGTTGAAGGGATGATAGATAATGTACCTTAAGTAAACTGTAGATATACTACATCGCAAAACCTGTAGGCTTTGTTGCCACGTGTTGTTGACAAACATCACAATGACAAACATCACAATGACAAACATCACAATGACAAACATCACAATGACAAACATCACAATGACATTGCAAAACATTTGAGAACATTTTCTCTACAAATGTTTCTTATCTTTTGATTACAGACGGTGGGTGTTTAGCATGTTTAGAATTGTAATGTAATGGGCAGAATGGGCAACACAGGGCCTCCAAACTTCCTTGGAGAGAATCCTTTGCATTTCCTGTTCCATTTAGCTTGGAGGTGCATTAAGTGTATGATACAGTGGAAAAACACACACAGATGCCAGGATGGAACATAGTCCTCTCTCTCTCACCCTCACCCTATACTATATGATTACATGCCTTTACCACGTGATGCCTGTGACTTCATTACCGCACAAATCATGAGTTGCTAACACGGTTAACTTAACCCTGACCTTGACCTTGAATGAGGTGGGTAGAGGCTTACAGTATGCTATTTGTGTTGTTTTTAGCGGTTGACACTATTGGGGAGTGATACAGTATGCCAAGGTTAAGAAACTGACCTCCATTTGATTCCTCCTCACAGGTTCCTCCATTCAGACAGGGGTTACTGTCACAGCTGTTCATCCTGACCTGGTTGACACAGCACTGGTAGACCCCAAACACCCTCCTCCTCCCAGGCCYATTCCACTCCTTATTCTCTTCTGTCCTGATGGGTTCCCCATTCAGCTCCATACCCTCCAGGCAGCCCACCAAGCCTTGTGCCTGGGTCTGGGCCCTGGCCTGGGTCTCTGTAGAGGTGGTGGTGGTGGTGGGGGTGGTGGTGGTGGGAGAAGAACCAGGACCAGGGGGGCCAGCGAGGATCAGAGCCCCATGNGGCTGCATCAGATGGCAGGGTTTAGAGAGGACGACCTGGGCTGAGTGAATGTGGTCCAGAGTGAGTCTGAGGATGGTACCGTTGACCTCCAGAAGGACGTGGTGCCACCGCCCGTCTGACACCACTGGGGCGGTGTGGATACGCAGGGAACCCGGGAGCGTGTTGCCACAGAGGTACACGAACCTCAACTCTCCACCCATCAGCTGTAGAAGATAATAGAACACTGTTCATATACACGCTGGTACAATTATCCATCAGCTGTGGAAGATTATATAACACTGTTCATATACACGCTGGTACAACTATCCATCAGCTGTGGAAGATAATATAACAGTGTTCACTGTTCGTAAACTTTTATTCCTCAGTCTGAAGTAGAGACAGTGGACTAGAACACAACACATCAATGTAGTTTTGATACATTTGGCAGATCATTAGTTTAAACTGGAAATAATAGAGGTTCCGTTCCAACCCGACATTATCGCCATCTCAGCCGTTCCAACCCGACATTATCGCCATCTCAGCCGTTCCAACCCGACATTATCGCCATCTCAGCCATTCCAACCCGACATTATCGCCATCTCAGCCGTTCCAACCCGACATTATTTCCATCTCAGCCGTTCCAACCCGACATTATCGCCATTTCAGCCGTTCCAACCTATCGTTGTCGCCATCTCCAACCCAACATTATCAGGTCAATTTCGCTCCAGAGAAGTAGCAAATTTTTCCCTCATTGGTGCAAATTCTAGCTTAGCTTCTAACTATCGTTAGCTAGCTATCAAGCTAGCGAGGTTTCCTTAGCAGGGTGTACTCAGCCCACAGCCCTTGAGGCTAGTACCACAGATTGTCCCGGGAGTGTGACTGTTTGAATCCCTGCTGTTTATTGCTGTTTCCATCTGCCCTGCGACCTGCCCTGTGACCTGCCCTGTGACCTGCCCTGCGACCTGCCCTGTGACCTACCCTGTGACCTGCCCTGCGACCTGCCCTGTGACCTGCCCTGTGACCTGCCCTGCGACCTGCCCTGTGACCTGCCCTGTGACCTGCCCTGCGACCTGCCCTGTGACCTGCCCTGTGACCTGCCCTGCGACCTGCCCTGCGACCTGCCCTGCGACCTGCCCTGCGACCTGCCCTGTGACCTGCGACCTGCCCTGCGACCTGCCCTGCGACCTGCCCTGTCTGGAACTGCGGAGGTGACAGCATTGCCTACATTGCTACCATAACAAAGACCAAAGCTGGTGGGAGTACTGTTGAGGACAGTGGTGTCTCTCTATCACAGGTGAAGGATCTTTTAAACAAATAAAAATAATTCTACAAGCAGTTGTTACAACAACAAGAAAATAGCTCCAAGTGTTTTGTCCAAAAACTGGTGGAGTCAACTAATAAAAGAATAGAAGACCTGACCAGAGAGGTCCAGGACCTGAAGAACAGCTTGCAGTTCTCCCAGGGTCAGCTCGATGACTTTAAATCAGGAGAACAGCAAGATGACAGCAATAGTCCTTAAGAGAGGACATCATTTCTGTATGTGAATCCATGATAACCATGTCGGAGAAATCAGATTATCACAAGGGACAATCAAGGCAGAACACAACATTGTTGTGGACGGAATCACATGAGACCTGGATCGAGTCTGAGGACAAAGTGAGTGGAAATGATCTCAGAAAAACTGAAGATGGGACTGGAATCCCACCACCGGCCCAGGTGACAGGCCCCAGACCGATCGTGGTCAAGTTCCTGAGGTTCAAGTACAAGGTAACTGTTCTGGAAAGACCCAAGAATTTTAGAATTAGTCAAAGGGGACAATCCTGAAGCTGTGCGCCAGAAGAGGAAATCATTTATCCCAGTCATGAAAGCTGCCAGAGCACTTGGGGACATTGATTACATCCGCTATGACAGGCTCATTGTCCACCCTCCCTCCCAAAACTCTGGAGGGATGAGAGAGCCAAGCCTAGCTTCAACACCGTAGCACACACTTACACACACCAACTGATTGATGAACTGCTGAATAATGGGGTTTTTCTTGCTTTGTTTGCTCTTTTCCATATTACTGTAACTACTGCATCAGCCTCTTCTGAGGGTTTTGTGGACATGTTGAACTAGCACAGTGCTTGGCTGCTGAGCTGCTAGGTCGTTGGGCTGCTAGCATGGAGCTAACATGGAAATGAACGGATCCCCTTCCCTCTGTTGTTTTGGAGAGAGGAGCTATGGACTGCCTAACGTACAGCTCAGCCTTTTTACCAGCGACCTATGGGGTAGTGCACTACTTTTTACCAGAGCCCTAATGGGGTAGTGCACTACTTTTTACCAGAGCCCTAATGGGGTAGTACACTACATTTTACCAGAGCCCTAATGGGGTAGTGCACTACTTTTTACCAGAGCCCTAATGGGGTAGTGGACTACTAGCTCCCCGTGGGAGATGATTATGATCAGAGGGTGTCCTCCACAGTCACTGTGATCTGCTTCTTTACAGTGTCTTTCTAGCATGCTTCTCCTTGATAATAATAGATCTAAGCTCTCACTATTGTGAAAGGCCACAGTGGTTTTATTTGACATGTCACCTTTTCTTCTTTCTCCACAGGCGCTTTGGTTCAAATGGGAAAAATCCATTCCATTTCAAAGGTAATTTACTTAAAAGATGTGGAATACATGAAAAAGATTTAGCYGGTGATCGGTGAGTAGGTCCTAAACTTAATTTCCATTTCAGAAGTTTCTCAAGGATGTATGTGCCTGCTGCTCCCATTTTCCTTTAGGTCAGAATATTGATGAGATTTGGGAATTGATAAGAATTTGTTCAAGGTGCTGTGAAGCCTTACTCTCAAGGGAAACACATGAATCGTGTCGTATCTTCTGATGAAGCCGGTGTGAAGTAAAAGGGGGAGGAAAGAAACTGAAAATAAATTCTTGAATAACCATGTTTAGCAATTCCTTTTGTAGCAATGTTCTGACAATTAAAAGGCCCGATGTTCCTGGAATGTAAAACGCAGAAATAGGCCTAAGCATGGAAAAAGTGAACGCTACTTTTGATGAGTGAACAAATGTCATATTCTATCTATATGTATTCAATGCCACACAAGTGAAGAGAAATCCATTGGGAGATGTGTTGCATGTGTGTCAAGGAGTTTCATCTGAGCACTGAGGATTCTTTATCCCTCTCATCAGAATATACAAGCATTTAATATTCCCTTTAAACTCTGTGGTTAACCTACATCAGCACAAAAATGACTCTAGCTCAACATTCCAAACCCAAGCAAGAATTCGCCTCGGTACCAGATCTGTTTCTTTTTTTTTTTTTTTTTTACATGTCTTGCCAACACTTAAATTTAAATTCCAGAAGTGTCTGAAGGATGTGCTGGTCCTTTTAAAAATTTAAACTCAGAGTATTGAGTTCGTCAATGCTGAAAACAGATCTGGGACCAGGCTATGAAAGAAATGGATGGAAACAGGGACATGAAGATAGAGACAGTCCTCACCACAACGTGGTTGGATCAGTTAAAAGTCCCATTGATCAACCGACACAGACAAAACCAGCAGAGTAAATACTATGATAAGAGACCAGTATGATTTGAGCCTGGAATCCACTCGGAAATGTTCTCTTCCGGATAAACTCAGCCCTCTGATATGCAATCAGGCATTTTTAGATTAGGGCATATGTAAACTGCTGCAGTACTGGGGGGGGGGGGGGGGGGGTGACTGCCAAGGAAAAGGAATATGTTGCTTTTATGATCTCTGATAACAATGCTGTGTATTATCATTGTATGTATGATACTGTAAAGCAATGATGTAAAATGGGCTATAACTCAAATGGAACTGATTGGATGAGATTACGAGAGATTACAAAAAAGCAAATAACAATGTGTGTTTTTTCATCTCTGATAATAATGAATGCATGTGAGCTTTACAATACCTTCAAGCTCCCCCAGTTGATTGCATTGGTATTCATGACAACGCCTTGTTGCTGGAAGGTCTTGATGCGCAGAGAGAGACGGAAGTTCCGATTCTCCTCCTCCTGATCCGTCTGATACAGGTATTTCAGATAGCCCGTCCCGTCAAAACTCACAGCAGACTCTGAAGTTGAAAAACAGTGTAACTGTTAAATATGATTTGTAGAACATGTCTAATTAACATGTAGGCTTAATATTCAAAGCACTTATTTTGGATGACGATCCGRCCGTCAAATTAGGAATAGTCACTCAAATTTGTTCTCATAATCAAATCTGCTTGATTGAAACAGACAAAATCCCCCAAATTCYCCTCATGTATTATATTTCAGCCTCAGATCTTCCATGTCGCTTTCCTAGAGACATTTGGTTTGTTGAGGCTTTGGGTTTAGCTAAAATAGTCTAAATAAAGAGGCGATAACCTCAATGGAATACCTCCACTAAATATGTCTGCCAGACAGACAACAGTAACTAAGAAGACCCACTACAACAAGATAATCACTAGTACTATGCTGGAGGCCCCTAGCTGCCACCTGCACCCAGCTAATCCCCATAGGAATGTGAAGTGAGTTAGATCATGAAGGGGGTGACTTCAGGCTTCTACTGTGATCATAGAGAGGTAGGAGACTATTTGACTGATAGGGTTCAAACCCAGGGTCTACTGTGTGCTAAAAGTACGCGTTAGCCCACTAAACCAAAGCCTAGGCATTGACTTGTAGAGCTAATGCAATTGTTCACGTCTCAGGCACATCTCACACAAGTTACACCTACCGTTGCAAGGCCAGACATGCTCCCAGTACACCTACCGTTGCAGGGGCAGACACTCTCCCAGGTGTGTTGTGGGGTGATGAAGCCGGCCCTGGCTGTGGCGTAGTGGCTCAGCCTCTCCCCTCTCRTCTGGACTGAGTTCCTGCATCCTCTAGGAGGGCATTCTGTCCCTAGACACCCATTGTGATGCACCCTGAGAACACTCAGTCCCAATGAGTCTTCTATGTYAGCGATGATCCCTGCYAGCCGGTTGGTTGGTAACKGTTCTACAKTTCCACCATGCGGCCTCCATAGCAGCAGAACCTCCAGGACCAGGGAGTTGGGTTGCTGCTGTAGGCTCACCAGGTGGAGGTCTTGCCTGGCTATACCCAGKGCCGTGCTGAGGCCCCTCTGGAGGCCTCTCCAGTGGTCCCCCAGGAACTCCTCCGGGGAAAGCCCAGCCAACTGCAGAGTGAGCCCAGCGTCCAGGGCCTGCTGGGTGGGTTTCCACACATGAACCTTCACCCCGGCCCATACGCTGAACTTCCCATCGGAGACGCTGACATTGAGGGAGTAGAGACCAGGTTTCAAGTCTTCGTCGGCCCAGATCTTCCCATCCACCAGGTCCACAGAGAACCTGGAGAGGCCTCCAGAGGGGCCCGTGCTTGGCTCTGAGTCTCCCCCATCGGGAGACTCCGAGACCAGCTTGTAGTTTAGGATGTCGTGCAGGTCCTGGTCGGAGGCATGGAGCTTGCCTATGACTCGGTTGGAGAAGGTGTCTCCTGTGGTGGTGATGAAGACTTCCAGGGGCATCACAGAAGGAGGGTACTTGCTCTGCTCAGTGACGTTGATCTTCACCACGCAGATGGAGGAGAGAGGAGGGTGTCCGCTGTCTGTCACCTGACGTAAGGACATGAATAGAAACACACATTATCAAACGTCAGAATCTCCTAGTACTGTGTAGGTATAAAGTTATACTCCATTTTAACATCCCAAATAACCAGTGGGCATGTATAGACGTCAGACAAACAGATTACAACCAGGTAAATATGTTTTGCTTCACTGCGTCTTCTTCACCCATAACAAGGAACAATGATGACAAAATGTTGGTGTTATTTTTTTTTTTACCCCAATAAATTACTGGGATGTTATCCATATGGAGTGTGAAACTATAGTTCAAAGTTTATTCACCGTTAGTCAGCACCTCTACACTAAATAATGATCTCTGGGTCGTCAGTTTGTGCTTTTTCACAGGAACAATCCATACCTGTATTTTCAGTAGGTGCTGTGGCTTGATCTTCTTCTTCAGAGGAGCAGAGATGGACAACAAACCTCCCTGGTCTACGTGGAAGCGGCGGTCCTCGTTCCCAGACACGATGTGGAATGTGAAGGGAGGTCCATTCTGAGGGGTGTCTCTGTCTGTGACCACCAGCTGGAGGATGCTGCTACCGATGGCCTCGCCCTCCTGACAAGGAACATACGGTACCGTCGTTAGTTAAGTAGTCATAGAAACTAGGTCAAGCCTTCCATAGCACCTTGTTCCACATGGGTCTAAAACAAGACAGCGCCTAATGATTTTACTACAAAAACGTGCTGATTGCGATCTTATCTCAAAGAGGGGAAAAATGTCAAAAGTTTCCAGTGACTGCCCGGAAGTTTCCACCTGCCCCGAATGTAACAGTACTTGGCTGAGGTGCTGGAAAGCAGACAAGCTCATACCACAGTGTGTACTGTGCAATGTGCTACAATTTGGCACAACAAGCACACACACCTAGCCTTCTCCTCAGGTCGCTCCATTTCAGCTGGAACGGGTCCTTCAAACAGAGTGCCGTGTTTTGGTAGAGATATGGGAAGGAGGATGAAGGCCAGCGATGAAGATACGTCTAGCGACTTGTTGACGCCAGCCTGGCGTGTTGATTAAATATGGCATTGTCCGGATGGATAGACTTATATTTGCGTCTCACACCGTTGCCGTGGCAATCTCTGGGAAAGAGACGTTACCACGGAAGTGTTGGCGCCACCGACGACAGGAAATGAACGTTACTGTGTTGAACAACATTTTCATGTTTGTATTGTTTCAGGAGTTCATAAAGAGCTATGACATATGTTTCATTGTTACTGTTAAGTGCTATGGAGTTGCTGTTACAAAGACACTGTGTTATTCTGTTTGTCGGGACGGCGGTCCGTTCAAAGAGGAGCGTCACAGACGTGGGCTCCTACTATTTAAATTGAGTTGATTAGATTAGAATCTGGATGTGTTGTTCCTGCCTATTGTTTTTACTGGCAAAGTGCTACRAAATGTTAATTCAGGTTGGTGGTGACTTCCTGCTTGAATTTGGTTAAAAGGACAGTGAATTTGCTCATATTTTCAGAACTTGTTAGCAAGCGACCTGTGTGTATCAGACGATGTGTAACCACGAGATCTTATTTAGTTGAAGGTCATTTACTCTGAGTAGTCTGTAATGTATCATGTATTTCATGTACACTGTAATTGTTTGAGTGTTAATTCTTTCATAACTAATAAATCCCTATTACTTGAATTGAGTAAATGTATTCCTTGTTTTACAGAGTAATTCTTTGATTGGCCATGGTGCTCATAATTTAGTAGGTGTATTGGTGGTTGTTATTTACACTGTACACACAGTATATGCTTGGGTTCCAACTTAAATTCTCTGATGTGCTTGCCTCAATAAATGTAATGGTGTACGCCAGGGTTAGCTATTTGTATCTCAAATCAAATAACATTTTATTTGTCACATGTGCAGAATACAACAGGTGTAGACTGTACCGTGAAATGCTTAGTTACKAGCCCTTTAACCAACAACGGCGAGTTAAAAAAAAGTACGAAAAACAAGTCTCTTAATAATTGCATAATCGTACAAGATGGACACATGTTCAATATAGCCACACTACTAAGTGGTGATGGAAGGAAGGCCTTGAATAGAGCCTCTAGAACCACAGGGCCTGTTGCGTTTAGTCACATAATAATGGAGTCAGATTGATGTAAATAGTTGATTATATTCAACATAATTTCTACATAATGGTACATTTTCACCAAATACAGGTTCAAATACTACTTGAAATCTTAAATAGGTTGAACTTTGCTCTAGTCTGCCTGGAGTGGTAGATGGGTGGGGTTTCCGGTTTAATCCATTAAGCCAGGGAAACTCAATCAAGCCCAGATGAAGTATTTTAAATGATTTTGAACCCTGGTCTGAAAGAGTCTGAAAGAGGATGGACACACAGAGTGGAGGTAAAATGGTGTGTAAAGTCAGCCTCCGTAGACACACACAGTGGAGGTAAATGGTGTGTAAAGTCAGCCTCCGTAGACACACACAGTGGAGGTAAATGNCAGCCTCCGTAGACACACACAGTGGAGGTAAATGGTGTGTAAAGTCAGCCTCCGTAGACACACACAGTGGAGGTAAATGGTGTGTAAAGTCAGCCAGAGAGGAAAAGCATGGAGCTGATTTCATACTGTAGCTGAATTAAGCACGTGTCGACGAGAGTCTACAAAGTAAAGTCACACACCCTCAGTTTGAGGTGCCTGGAAAACAGCCACAGCAACGGGTGTGGCTGAAATAGCCAAATGGGTTTTATACACCTGTCAGCAACAGGTTTGACTGACAACCATCCTCCAACCACTTGTCCTCTCTTAAACGGAATCCCACCAAGAGTCAACAATGACATACAAGTAACGTTGCTGCGTTACTAATATCCTAAGAAAGTGTGTGTACCGTGGTGGAAGTCAGTGAGTAGCTGTAGGACAGCAGGTCTAATTTACAAACTAAAGATCAATACTGTCTCTGCACTTTCCAACACCGGATGCTAACTGTTAGCCTAGCCCATTGTCTATTCCTGGTCGGTGAAACTCTCTTTAGTTTCAACGGTTGTGAAAGCCTACGTGGCTAATGTAGCCCACTCACATTTTCTCTTTCAATTAAAAAGACCATCTCATCCTCAAAAGTCTTGTGAATGTACGATTGTATTTGCCTGTGTTGAGTACAGAAGTTCATTTATACTGACCTGTGGAGACTCAACCTCAACAACTGTGTTGTATCCCGTTATACCCTCCCCCTATAGTGTATCTGGTAACTACCTCATTATCTAGGAAAATATTTTAAATCATTATTTGTAGTATTGAGTTCATTGGGTTCTTGAGGTCTCAGAGCTTGACGACGTTGACGACGTGCATATGTGTGTGTGTGTGCACGTGTGTGTGTGCCTGCGTGTGTGTTTGCGTGCACGTGTGTGTGTGTGTCACACACAACACACCACAACAAACACACACACACACACAACACACACACACACACACACACCACACACACACACACACACACACACACACACACCCACACACACACACACACACACACACACACACACACACACACACACACACACATGCACACACGCACACATGCCACACTCACATGCATACACTCACACGCACACACACACACCCATAGACACACACATGTATACACTCACACACACACAGACA